>NC_072472.1:4889244-5189244 GCF_027596085.1 Anoplopoma fimbria | reverse complement strand
ACTGGCTGCAGCTTGAGTTGTAGTGATTCAACAGGAAGCATTCATGCCCTCACCGCCGGCTCCGCAGGGTTTTATCACTCAGGGCGAAACACTGGCTCTATATTGATTTATATAAAAAATGCAAAGCAGCAAGCATCGATATTAAGTCTGGAAACTGCCCGAACGCCGCCGAGCCCCTTCGCAGCTCAAAATGCGGTGCATTAAAATGTCACCAGAGAGCCAAAGTGCAGCGAGTAGGCAGGCAGTTAAATCAAGCAGCTCAGCCACTGACAGGAAACAGCAACCGACTGTGTTTGCATTTCATTTAAGATCAATTTGTATTCCAGTATTTGTTTAAGTGCCTGCTCATCCTATTTACATACAACCATTGATGTAATGTTTCTCCGTCTGACTCAAGGGCATTCATATTTTTCTGTTTTGAAGCATTACTCGCTGGTTTCTCTTTGCATTAGGAGCACAGCTCAGGGGACTGAAAACCGATACTGTTGATGTGTGTTCATAATGATGCACACTGTAGTAAAAGCTTTTTTTTTTTACCCCTCCTCTTGAAACTCATTTAGATTCTGTTTGTTTTGTTGTTTTCACAGAAACCGTTTACTTAAAGCTCTGCTAGTCAACATTTTTTATATAAATGAACCAAAACGACCTTGTGAAGTGAGAAAGGGGTCTCGCACTCGTAGTAATGAACCCACAGAAAATGAACACGATCAGCCTCTCTAAGCTTATTGTTTTGGTTTCACAGCACATTTACTGTACGGTTCAGTCACTCCTTCAGAGTTATTTTTCAGCTATACAAGGGAGACATGAAATATTTAACATTTGGTAAAAAATTCTACAACTGATCAACGCCAGAAGTCAAAAGATATTTTTATTTGGCACATTTTACAGATTATATTTAATACTTTCCATCATAATAGATCAGTAAAAGATTTTCTGGACATATACAGTTTATTTAGTTTTCTGTGTAATGGTGTCTTTATGTCTATTGTTGAAGAAGAGAATTATATATATTATAGTAGTAGTAGTAGTAGTAGCAGTAGTAGTAGTAGTAGTAGTAGTAGCAGTAGTAGTAGTAGTAGTAGTAGTAGTAGTAGTAGTAGTAGTAGTAGCAGTAGTAGTAGTAGTAGTAGTAGTAGTAGTAGTAGTAGTAGTAGTAGTAGTAGTAGTAGTAGTAGTAGTAGTAGTAGCAGTAGTAGTAGTAGTAGTAGTAGTAGTAGTAGCAGTAGTAGTAGTAGTAGTAGTAGTAGTAGTAGTAGTAGTAGTAGTAGTAGTAGTAGTAGTAGTAGTAGTAGTAGTAGTAGTAGTAGTAATAGTAGTAGAAGTAATAGTAGTAATCGTAGCTGTAGAATGTCCTGTTCATTGTTGAGCTCAGACAAAGGATTAAAAAAAAAAATTAAATGTCTAAGTTCATGGGAAGAAAAGATACAAAAAACCAAGGTCAAAAATTCACGTTACCAAGCAACTTGTTCTCATAAAGTGTCCATCTATTACATCCATCCATCAATTTTCCACTTATGATGCAGCAGGCTTAGCGGAGTCTCCCAGACGTCAGCTCCAGCTCCTCCTGGAGGACCCTGAGCTGTGTGTGCTATAAGTGTGCGGTTGCATAATTCAAAGCACAATAAGGTAACAGTTAAGATATTGCTGAAAAACATTTGCTTGAAATTCAAAATTCTAACAGCGCAAAAAATCTTGGCAAGGATCTGGAAGTGAACTCGAGGTTGACAGGTTTCTCTTAAAACCTCACACCTTCATTACCAGCTCCCTATATAAAAAAACACCTTTTTTTTTTAAAACCAAAATATAAACACTTGTTTGTCATCAAACACAGCGATAGATGTTGATAAAATTTCTCATAGGTTTGAACTTAATTTACAAGTGGTCCAGACCTGTCATAGGGGTCATGTGCAATTACTCTGCTGTTATTCATTACAGTACAGTCATTTAGCAGATGCTTTTATCCAAAGAGACTTACAGTCAGTAGTATATTACATATCATTCACCCATTCACACACTGATGACAGGCTACCATGCAAGGTGCCACCATCAGACTCTAACTAACATTCATGCAACATCCAGTCCACACCGATGGCAAGCCTTCGGGAGCAACTTGGGGTTAAGTGTCTTGCCCAAGGACACATCGACTGCCGAAGCCGGGTATCGAACCACCGACCCTCTGATTGGAGAACCACCTTGCTCTCCACTACGCCATAAATTACACTTCATAATTATGTTGACATTACCCTGTTAGACTCTGCAATTTGAATTACGAGTTAATTTAATTCCAAACGAAATAGCCTAACAATATCAGCATTCATTTTAATTGGCTATTGATTCTATTGTGTAACAGTAAAATACCGATATGAGCATCTTAAACTGCAAAACCACTTAAATTATTTGACTCCCTCCCGTTACAGTTATTGATTGCCATGCTGTGGCAAGGCGTTTTTTCATATGGAACCCTTTCTTTTTTATTTCAGTCACAGGCCTACCCTCAGGTGACACATTATTAACAGCATTTGTTATTTTTCTGAGTTTTTCTGCTTTAGCACGTCCCTTAATTCCTCTGCTGACGCTGTTAAAAATAATGGACTTTTTCAATCAGCAAAATGCATCATGAACATGTCCTCATTCACACACAGGTGGCATTAATCATGTTTATGCTGGTCATTTACACAGTTATTTGAAGTTAGGAGCATTTGCTGAATCGAGCACACTTTTACGAGCCCACCGTCTGAGAAAAAGTAAGAGAAAGTTAAGATAAGAATATAAAAATGTTCTTGCATGAGGTCCACCTTTCCATACGCTTTTTGGGAACCTGCTAAACCAGTCCAAAAAGGTAGTACTGTATGTTTTTTTCAATATCAGAATGTATGTGTGAGTAAACTGCAGCCTCTGGTCAATACATCAATTGAACACAATGCGATGAAAATTTGAGGGATTAATTTCTGTTGCCACGTCGATAAATTCAACGTAATCAGTCCAGAGTTCTCCAGCTCATAAACGCCAACACAGATAACACTGAATCAGGCCGGCCAATAACAGGTAGTCCAGATGCCACCAGTAAATCTGGACTTCCACCGTCGATGGCGACTGCTGCTGTGCTACATTATGACTGGGAAGGCTCAGGACAGTGTACATGCTAAACCGGCCATATGGAGCAGATGTTCCAATCTAATCAGGCACTTCTACTGTGGCCTTTTTATTGCATCAATATCGAGCAGATTATATGGGCTTAATGGACAGGTGGCCACATGGCTGAGCATGTGGGAGGTTTAAAATGCCCGACTGAAGGCCGCAGGCATTCTTTGCAATCAACTGAACAAAGAACTGTCTTTGAACATCCACTCATAGTCTGCTAATAGAACTGTCTTTGAACATCCAGTCATTGTCTGCTATCGCTTAATACTTTCACCATTTATCAACTTGGCCTCTGCTGAGGCTTCTTTGAAACTTTATTTTGACACAACATTTGATAAAGACTGGAGGTTTGGCATGGTTACAAAGATCTACAATTTCTTTCACTTTGGTTTTCAGATTGATTGGATTCAGTTTGTTTCACATGGACATGAAACTTGGTGCAGAATGCCTATGTATTCCTTTAAAGCAAACACTTCATCAATGGGATTGTATTTTTGGTTGTTTTGCAGTTGTGCCCAGGATCAATGTAGATGGATTTGAGGATGCTTCAACATCTGTGATTTTGACCTTTGAAAGCAAAAAAAAAAAAATGTCCCATGATATTTTCTACAATATTTATGTCTGCTTAGTGTTTATCTTTAAGGTTTGATTTCCAATAAATGCACCCCTTGATGGCAGAGCAGCTTACTCTCAGGTATCAGACATTATCCCAGAACACATCATCATATTTGAAACTAATATTGGTGGAAAGTAACTAAGCAGGGTACATTTCAGGGATAATAATTGGTTATACGTCTAAATGATAGACTAATAAATTACAATCCACTGTTAGAGACTGAACTATTTTGACTTTCGACCCCAAAAAGACGTTCTATCGAGGCGTAGTTTTCCTTCAAAAGCCCAAAGCAGTAAAAAAAAAAAATGTATATATATGTGAAGTCTTTGATAAGAGAAAAGTTAAAAAAAATAACAGAAATATGTACTGCAGAACTCTTTATTTTCTCACTCTGAGACCATTTGTAGGGGGATGTTCGACTAAAATACCTAACTGAATAGAAAGTTGTTAAAACTACCTGCACCTCCACCATGTATTTTTGATGGGAACACCTCACCGTGCTTGTTTTCCGTTACATGAAACAACTTGTCCAACCATAGAACCAGACATACAGAAACTAACTAAGGGCAACCATCTCAGAAACAACAGTAAAGTCCCAGAATAGACAGTTAATCATTGAAAGAAATAACAACCAAAACCCAAACAGCTCGAAGCTTGCAAGCAGTTGCTGTTTTGCAGTTGAAGTTTGTATGAATACTTCATATCCGTGTCTGGGCCCTGGTATTCAGAGCTTCAAAGATTTTGGAGGTTCTGTTTTGGGAAGACATTTTTTTTTCGTATCATTTAACTAACCCTGATCCCCTGACTCTCAAATCAGCCTACAGATCTTCAAGCAATATATTTTAAAGCCTGGTGAAATAATATGAATGTTTTAGTGTTTTCTCTTTTCAAAACTTTTGAATTCATCTTCTAATGGACTCTTGCTAATCTTAGTATCATAAACAAGCGAGTTGAAGGCTTTGGCCGACATTGATTCTTGCATTTGACATCCAGATAAGTAAAGGGTCATGGAGGGCAAATATAAGCCGCAATACCAGAGGAGGACGTGAAGTCAGATGTGTTGCATTTGCTCTCCGTACTAATCCCGCTCTCTCTATTCCAGCTCAGGACTCACAAAGAAAGAGAGAACATTCCTCCCTCGTTCTCCTCGTCTGTACCAGCCTGAGTTGTGACAATTCAATCTGTTCGCCGTCATGTTCCCTCATGAATTATGGATGAACCCTGCGACCTCTGAATGTGTTGGGGGCTTTACGTTGATCGAGCATCCCTTCGCTCTATAACTCCACCTGATGGTGTCACCCGGCTCGGTGTGAATTTGAAAGGGGTCGGAGAGAAATCAAGGTAATTTGCAAAGCATCAAGGCAAAGCGTCCTGTTAGCATGCCTTAATTCCCCTGTTGGCAGACTAATGACTGACTGTTGTGGGCTGAAACCCATTAGCTGTGCTTAGCTGTGCTCATTCTGGCATTGAGTCCCCTATGATAACAATTAGTAAGCATCATTCCACTTCAGAAGCCAGTGCTCTGACAGTAGAGTCGGGGTCAGGTAAATAAAAGCCGTTGATTTGTGGAAACATGTTTTTATGTATAATCTGGTGCAATCGAGTGCAATTACAAAACATTTTGAGAAGTGATAACAGAATTATAATGGCGCTGGAAGATGTGAAAACTAAAAAATTGTAAGGCCGTATCCTTTTAACCTCTGATGATGATTCCCATTACCAGACCGCAGCTATTATTTACCTGTTTTCATTTAGTTTTTTAGCCAATCTGCAACATGGCTAAAGGGACAGCAGTGCTAATCTGTTGGGTTCCCCTTTGGTCCAGATTCTGGTCCCGACTTAAATATCTCGAAAACAATTGGATGTATTGAGAAAAAATCTTGTGCAGATATTTGTGTACAGAGGATGAGGCCCACTAACTTCTTCTGTTGAAGGAAAGAATCATAAATATCTCTAGATCTACAGAATGGATTGGCACAACATTTGGTACAGGAATTCATGGTTCCCAGAGGATGTCTTCTAATGACTTTGGCGATGCTCTGACTTTTCCTTTAGGCTCAGGATGAAGTTCACATTGCTGGGTTTAAGTAGAATGTCTTGATTGGACTATCAGATGGATTCCTGTGAAATTTCACTGTGACATTCATGAATTTTAATAACTTTTCAACTAGCACCTTTAATCAAACGTTCATTTTGTCCAATCAATGTCTATCACCAAATAACAGCAAAACCGATGACTTACTGTTATGTAAAGGCAGCAGTTACTGTTTATCACAGTGGGATACAGGCTGTTCTCGTACAGCGTTCAAATCTAAAAGTTTAATGGACACAATCATAATACACAGAAACATCCACTTCTTTCAAACTCACTGAAACAGAAGCATAAAATGTGCACCCATGCGCCGAGGGGCAGTGATCTCAATAGCTCACCTGTGATGATTGCAGCTCAGCACTGAAATGACTTCAGTATTGCCCAAAGATTCAGTCAGCTGATGATCTGATGACAGGTTTTTATCTGATCGTCAGCAGAGAAGAGTGATAACAGTGTGCAGTTTGTCATGAAGGATGACCCGAGGCTTGTAGGACACAATTCATCATGGGAAATGTGTCTGGAGCTTCACTCTATGTTCAGTACTTCAAGTGATGGAAACCCTACCAGCGGTGAAAAGTGGGAGCTGACAGGTTCACATTGTTCCAAGTCTATCTTAACCCAAACTCTCACGTGCCCATTAACAGTATGTGTATTGCAACAGTTTGTTTTTTTGTGGCCACAAAATGATCCCTTTCAATTGCAGTGGATATGAGATGGGAGCTGAAATATAAAGTCCTTGTTCTGTGCAAAACTGCATTATACATTCCAGCTGAGGTTTATATAAGGCTTCAACAGCATGACTTCGACAAATCAAGTGGAAACCTTCCAAAGTCAGAGTCTCTTTTTCTTTTGTTTCCTTCCACATGTTGTTTTGCTGAGTCACAGTGGAGGGGAGCAAGTATATTTTGCTGTGTTCAGACTGCAGGCAAAAGATCCTTTTTTTGTTTTTTTGTTCTTGCTATATTGTTGCAGTTTACAATAAACACACACACAAGGCATAAAACACACAGTACAATTACACAAAAGAACAGAAAGATCGACAGGGGATACATGTCAAGAACAAATATGATGCTGCCAGACGAAGGCAATAATTGTAAAGCAGGAAAATGACCCTTCTGGGTAAAAGAAAACAACGACAACAACAAAAGATATATGAGTAGGGAGCTGCCAAAATATCAGTCAGCGTGCAGAATGAAGAAGAGTTTGCACAAATAAAAATTCAACACAGCAGCAAAGCTTGTGAGCTATACAGATAGCTTCAAAACCTCCTGGAAATAGCTTTTGTGAATTAGGTTTGCTAAAACGTATCTGTTCCATCTCAGCAATAGAGACATTTCCGTGAGCCACCTCCTGCAACATGGGGACGATGGAGACATCCAAATTTAGTAATATTATTTTAAAAGCTGCAACCGTGCCTGCCTTGAGAATCAGTTTTTTTTATGGGAACGAAGGGCCCTTGTCCTGTCAGAGCAACCAAATATTGACAAATCACAGTCTGGCTGAGTGTTTATTTTTCCTATTGTTTCGAAAAAACAATTAAATATGTCTCACCAGAAATGATCCATACTGAACAGTGCCAGAATGGACCGTCTCTGAATTTGAAATATGATATGAGGGGCCAGACTGAGACACATCGGTTCAATTCAGATTGGAATCCGATTCCAAACCACCTTTAATTGTGATTTTGAAAAATCATATTTCATGTTGTTTTTTTGCTGTCCAGACTTCCTGAAGTCAATCTTGAGATGCCAAAAACAACTTTTTTTAGCTCTCAACCTAAGCAAGGCCTTCTTCTATTCCTCAGAGTATTTTTGTGTGACAAAGTGAAGCAAAGCTCTTTGTTTTTACTAAAACCAGCTAGTTAGATTGGCTCTGAGTCTAGATCTGAGTATATGTCCAAATACCAATGTGTGTTTCAGATTTTGCACCCAGGCTTCTCTGCCAGCATGGTTTCTGATTTAAGAACATGTTCTCAAGTTTTCATTTCTTTTGTGTCAGACACACTCCTATGTCTTGACTCCCATCGATTTTTGCCAAGCACTTTCTAAATCCACAACACTGTGGGTTGCGTGCAGACATATTGAAGCTGCGGTGGACTGGTGCTAGCAGGCAGCAGGTTTAATACTGACGCAACAAAGAAATGAAAATCACCAGGCATAGATCAGGGCATCACAGTAAAAAAAAAAAAAAAAAAAAAAAAAAAAGAAAGACCTTTTTTACCTCTCTTGTCATTCTGTACTGCAAACCAACATTAAAAATTTCATCTCTTGTCTCCAAGGTGTCCAAAGAAAATGGAAATATTAGGAAATGACATGTGATACATTCCCATAATCTTGCAGATGTGTGATAAAGGATAATCAGGAAGCTCACTGATCTATTTCTTGCTTAATTACCAGTGAATGTGTTTCTTCCCGTTGTATTCTCCTTTAACTGTAATTGAATTGATGTCCTTCCGGGCTCATCTCCTCCACACTGTCGCAAGTGGATCTAATCCAGGACCGAATCGGATGCATGATGAAAACGAGATACAACGTTGGAGGCGGGGCCCCGTTCTATTATGTTGCTCAGTGGCCCATTAAGCAACAAAAGTTTGACATCTGAGCATAACATTTTGATGAAATCAGCCAGATCTTCTGTATCCATACGGTCCATAGAGCAAGTTCACTTGCATTCCCTTTAACCCCGCCTCCCAGCCTTTGGTCTCGGGGTCATTCACATGGACAGGGGAAGGAAAATAACTCTGGATTCATCTATATTACAACTTTATAAAATGAGTCATATAAGTGCAATTCAAGTCTTTTGTACTGGGAAGTTGATATACCCGTAAACAATATCTGTCTTTCCCATTTTAAGTCTATGGAAAAAGTCTTATTGTGATCCTATGGCATCACATGACCGACCCAGAAGTTGGTATTCCACTGTTTGGCCACTATGTCACATTTTCGTCATAGCCCAATGCTCTTCCTGGGGCTTGGCCCAGACTTGGACTGACAATGTGTAAGGTTTTTCAGCCCAAAAAAAGCAATAAAACACCTCGAAGTTAATGAATGGTGTGTGTGTAATTATGTAAATTATAACTGAAGCCACGTTTTTTGTTATTTGAAAGTCTTTCAAATCATAATTTTAATAGAAACACAATTCATTGTCGAGCCTTTGAAACCAAAATATTGCTCCAGCAACAAGAAATATGTTTGGAAATGCACTGACAGATGCTTACAGCCAGTTCTCAACAAACACACTCCGGGCTTTATTCTGTGTTTACAACATAGATGTGGTGGCTGCTTGGATTTCCATGCAAGACACAGTTGAGCTTCACTTCCTCCTCCGCTGGCTCTGGCTCATCTGTGTGGAAGGGGCAGCAGAAGAAACCTGCTCCAGCAGATGGTTGTTGTTTTGGACCTCACTGGATCAGTAAATACTGTTTTTCAGTACAACAGCTTTGTTTCGTTGACATTTCCAACACGTCTGGAATGCACTGAGATCTTATTTTGATCGTGTTGGAGCAACATATTTGTAGTGCTCAGTCATTTTTTAAATTGGCTTCTGGCCACTTAAATTCTATGCGTGTTAAAACGAGTTAAACAGGTTAATATTTATAGAATATGGCAAGGTTGTGAGTTTTTTCCGGTTTTGAGGCGGTGTTTCTCAGATGCTTGTTTTGTATTGCACAAACCAAAAGCTTTACGTGCGTCACGAATCAACCAGGTGTGGTGACAAAAGCAACAATCCCTCTGCAATGTCTAACAGATTTTGTACAGTTCAGAAATATGGCATCCGTCACCACGGTTATTCCCTGCAGAGTGACAAACACAACACAGTCAGCATCTGCCTTTGTGCTTTTCGCAAACGCTGCTAAAATGATAACGAGCCATTGTGCAATCAACTGCACAAACAGATTCATAAAGGATGCAGGCAGAAGACTTTATAGGCAGCAGAAGGTTAAAGAGAAGAGACGCAACATGAGGCGACAGATTTTTTTAAGCATGAATGAAACTCATTTTACAAATCTGTTCACAAGTCCCTGAGATCACATCATGTTCATGCCATGCCCCCTGTACTGAAGCATATGCCTCTGTTAATACAATTATCAATTCACATTTTTCATTTAATTCCTCACCCATGTGAAAAATGTGGCAGGAAGCTAGCCTTTTCTTTCATTCTGTTTATGCAGAGATGCCACCTGTTGAGAAGCCACTCAGTGTTGGTGATGGGGATTTGTATTACATAATAATGTAACATTAATGCGCAACCTTCATTTACACAGTGACATTATATGTTTGCCAAAAAATGGCATCCACCTCAATTACCCTGAATGGTAATTAAGATTTCGAAATGTCATATTGGTAGACAGATTTACATTTAGTTCAGCAGTGACAGGAAAATCCATCCAATAAGATCTGACAGCAGAAGTTGAAGGTTTGAACCTTATTTGTTTATGATAAGCTTAGTTTATTCATATAATGTCGCTGCACTTATTGTATTCATATTCGTTTACTGCACTTATCCTATTCGTAGTAGTTTGTAGCACTTACTGTATTCGTATTAGTCTGTTGCAATTATTGTTTTCGTAGTAATTTGCCTCTGCACTATACTTTTGCTCTGGTTTATGCTTTAAGATGCTTGTTTAAGAAAGGAGATGCACTTATGACTTCTGGTGACTAGTAGTTCTCTTGAATACCTATGTTGAATACACTTCCTGTAAGTCGCTTTGGATAAAAGCGTCTGCTAAATGAATGTAATGTAATGTAATGCTTCTCCTGTCCTGTCCACCCCTTCTTAATCAGCATCAAACCAAAGATCTGACAAGGATAAAGGGTCAAGGGAAAGGCTTTCAATGGACTACTGATTGTAAGTCGCTTTGGATAAAAGCGTCTGCTAAATGACTGTAATGTAATGTAATGTAAGAAAATATCTTAAAGTCATTCAAATCAAGTGGTTTCAATATAATATCACGCCTAACAAAAGTAATTTGCCTATTTTCCAGTCCGAAAGTACTGCTTACAGCCTACAGGTGGTAGAAAACAGCGTTCGTCTGATTTCCGAGGTGCATTTGAAGGCGGCACAACTGGTCAGCTTTTTTTTTTAATGATGATTTAGTTTCACTTTCTACTGCTGCAGTCACACCTGGCATGATGTCCTCAATGGAGCTTATGAGATGAGTTGAACTCCTTTAAAACTAAATACATGTCTTCCAATGTTGGCTGAAACACCACCACCTCCACCTCCTCCTCCTCTTCCTCCTCCCATAACCAACCCACCCACCTCCTCCCAGCTCCGGCTGAAAGGTGAGGCGGTTCGCTCCCTCTAGCGGCGGAGAGACTCGCCGGAGCGTCACAGCGCCGGTGTCCGTCCCCCCAGTCAGTCACAGCCAAAGTTGCCTCTGCTCGGGGGAGGAACAAAAAAGAAAAAAGCAAAGCGAGGGGGTAACGGGGCTCCATAGTTTTTGTTTTTTCTCCCACCGCCTCCTTTTTCTCTCTCTCTCCCCGGCTGAGATGAGGCGGAAGGAGAAGCGGCTGCTGCAGGTCGCCGGGCTGCTCATAGCGGCTCTGCTTTTCCTCCCCAACGTCGGGCTGTGGTCTCTCTACAGGGACAGAGTCTTCGACAACTCACCGGAGACTGCGGACGGTCCTGGAGGCATCCCCCAGATACAGGTAGGGGGAGCTCGGCCGTGGGTTGATGTCTTTCCATGGCTGTGCGTAAATGCCATAATGCGTAAAAACCATAATGCTTAAAAACCATAATCCCATTCTTCTCGCTGCGGTGTTGGCAGAGACTTCTGTGGGTCAACCCCTCCCTCCCTCCTCACCAATACCACCAACCATGACATTCCCATACTGTGTGTGTGTGTGTGTGTGTGTGTGATTTACAAAATGGACCACTAGCAGAGGCGGTCAGGAGGAGCCACGTCGCCAACCCCGAAGCTGGTTCACAGTGAAGTTACAATCACACCGACTTCAGGAAGTTGTCCTACTATGTGGAGCATAGTGATGCGTTCAGGGGTTGACAGGCATCACTGGCTTGGTATGGTTATGTATTCACTTCAGTTTGTTTTGGGTAACACCCCCACCCACCCCACCCCAATGTAATCATCTTTTTGACATATGCATTGTTTGTAATTGCTAGGTCTGCAACTTATGGTTTATTCCATGATTATGATTCATAATTGAGTTTGTAATATAATAGCAACTGTAGCTGCAATGTTAGGTTCCCGGAGGCCGAAGGTGACTTGTTGAAATTGCTCGTTTTGTTTTGTTCAACCAACAATATTCAACTTACCGTACAGAATCAGCAATTTTTTATTTATGTTTTTGGTAAACGAAACTATTACGATTGTCTTTTATTTTATTTTTTAATAATTTGATTAATTTAATTGTTTCTTTCAACAGTGTTTTCATGGTATACGTTATGGTATGTAGCAAAATGAAAAAAGTCCATGTGACACCAAAGTCAAAAAAAAGTTCAAATCCCACACAGTAAACTACTGGGAGACAATGATTTATCACAAATACGTATAAGTCCGTTTGTTTTGAAGACAAATCAAAAATCCTTAAAGATTCCTTCAGCCAGAAAACAAACTATGGCCCCTATTGTGATTCAACTCAACTGAAGTGGCAGCCAAAGCATTGATGGACACTTCTTACACCACAAAGTTTTAGGTTTCAGGTTAATTTATCTGTATAAATGTTATTTTCTATTTATTATATATTCATATCTAATGATGTATTCGTATTTTTTCATATGTCATACAACACAAAGAAGGAGATATTCCATTTCCTGTTGCCATGTTGCTTTGGTTGAGGTGATTTCGTGCACTTTTAAAAGAGTTTTGAAATCAATTTGTCTGAACAGGAGACAGAATATTTCTGCACCAGAGGGTGAGAGAAAGAGTCGTAAAGGGTTTTGGAATAACTTCAAATGCTTGGGGTTTTAAATGTTCGACTTCTCTCTATTTTTTTTAGGGGAAACCGTTGCTGTGGCTTGAATTTAATCATCAAAGCCAAAGTCTTTAAAGTATAAGAAAAAAAAAAAAAAAAAATGAATTAATGGGAGGCACAAGCTGGAGCTTGGTTGTTTTCACGGGTCCACTTAAAAATCCCAAAAACCTCGCCAAACCAGACCCTATTTGGCAGACAATAGTAGCTCCTCTCATTCAAATGAGGCAACTCTGCTGAAAGGAGGCTTTCAGTGATGGTATGTGTGTGTATGTGCATGTGTGTGTTAGTGTGAGCTGTGGATGGTGGTGTTGTTTGTACAAATCCAGCAAACCTGCGCGGCTGGAAGGATTGTAGAAACTTAGTGAGAAAGACCAAGTGAAGGCATTCAAGTACAATAACACTGGAATGAAGGGTCAAATAGCTCCGTAAACAATTATTGTCATCATCAATTCATCATTCAGTCTCTAAATGTTCACAAGAACCCCCTCAAATGATTAAGCCATTGTGTTCGGCACAGATTGTCTCCAAGGATTACTTCTTTCAGCTCCAGATTGTATTTTATATCTTAAATGACAATGAGATATGCTGAATGGGATGAAGGACACATACAAGGCCTGTTGCATATTAGCTCAGTCCTCCAGAGCAGCTTGGAGCCTACAAGTACCAAGAACAGGAAATCAGTTGCTCTCAATTCAAGATGACAATTGCTAATGACTACTCAGCCATCATTATGTCTATTTATTTATTTTCTTTAACTTGCGTTCCTTCTAATGGCCATCAGGGGCAGCTTCTCTAATTGCAAAAAAAAGAAGTGTGATTGTATAGAGGTCTATGAGAAAATGACCCTACTTATCATTTGATTTATTTCCTCAGTAAACATGAGTTTATGCTCTCAATCTCTAGTTTCAAGTCTTCTTCAGTACAGCATGATGTTCATTTAGCAAATTATGGTCCCATTTAGAGTCAAATAGACCATATAGTGGAGTATTTGATTGACAGGTCCCTGCCATATCCGGCATCTTAACTTCACTCTTCCGCATTCCAAATATGGTAACCTCCGTTCATCGGTTCCAATTAACCAAGATGGCGACGGCGAAAGCGACAAACTCAAGGCTTCATAACGGCAGTCCACCAACCACTGGGGGACCTCACAATGAGTACGTCCACTTCTTAGAAACAGTCTGTGAACCGTATACAGAGTCTCTATGACTAGGTCACTCCTCCACAGTCCAAATACGTTCACCACCGTCCACTGGTTGCAAAAATCAAGATGGCGTTGGCCAAAATGGCGAATTTGAGACTTCAAAACTGAAGTCGACAAACCAATGAGTGGCATCTTTGGCAACCACGTCCATTTCTTAAATACAGTCTATATCTTCTGCACGTTTCTACAGAACATGTACGTTATATTTCTTTTGGTGGTCCCTGTACTTTTTCAGCATCTAATGCACCTACGTCTTGACCAACTGTTGTCTGCTTCATGACTTGTCACCAGGGCTTTCATTTTTCATTTCCCTTGAACAGAAGGCCTTCCTCAGATGTAGATATGCAGCTGGAATCCCGACCTAAGCACAACATCACAGTGTCTCTCTCTCTCTCTCTGAGAGGTTGACCCTCTTGACTGTGCTAACACTGCATTACCCAACACAGTGATGTGGTAGTAGTGTAAGCTGTAATCATGTGCCCCGTGCATACGCTGCGTGGATGAGTGTATTTCCTGCCGCTCTAGCAAACAGCCTCACAGCTTCCCCGCCGTGACAGTGACAGAAAGGTAATTTGCACATTTTCTGTGTCTTATTAAGGACGCCTGTTGAAGCAGAGGTGGCTCAGCTTCCTCCTGTCTGCTCCAGCAGCTCAGGTTAAGTGGAGGTTAGAGAAGATGAGAGCAGCAGGCAGAATTAAAACAGGCATATCAGCCACATCAGTCTGACCAGCTGCTTGCTGTGCTGCCCGAGCTAACTGTCTGACAGCGTTGGCTGAGATGCATTGAATGTCCTCGTGACAAAAACATGGCAGACTTGTGCAAATGGCATTCCCTCCCATTCAGCTCCGGTAAATCAGGCAGGGTGGGGACATCACTGAACATACAAGACCAGTTGAGCTTCATACTGTACATATTTCTATTTCAAAGATCATAACCATGATTACGTCATGACGTCACAGTTATTTATAACGATTATTGATTGACTTCAGGCAGTCGTGTGAAAACAGGCATCACTCTGGGCTCTGATTAAATGATAGGCGCTTGATATTTTTGATAGTTTGACTAAGTAATTTGACAATTGTATGAAAAATAATCAATAAGGGGTGCAACGGATCATAAACAACTCACAGTTCGGATCGTGTCATGCTTTTGAGCGACAGAAGGACAAACATTTGAACTTTAAGAATGCTCCCATCACCATTTTTTGCTGCCTTAACAGCTCATCGATGAGCTACATCGGCTGATAAAGGTTGTTTTTGTTGTTGTTTTGTTTTGATAAAGAAGCTCGTAAACAAGGATCTCCACCAATTTTAAACGTGATTCTTTTTTAAAGTCATTTATCGTGGTTATTTGTATAAAACATGCCATTTTTTTGTAGTTTTAATGATGTATTACGAGCCTCTTAGCTAGTGTTAAACAGGTCACAATCATAATTTCCTCTCTAATATCTATCTTATATTGCTGTGAAAAAATCTCCTTCAAACTGCAGTTTCACTCCAAAAACGACATTTTACGAGATAACATTTGAACACACATCAAGATAAAGTTATGATTTACCTTCTCCCAATGCTCCTTTTCACTAAATAGAGCATGAACGCATCACAATGTACCTCAATGCGACCTCCGTACGGTAGCTGTTAGCTCTGCTGTCGTCTGCAATGTGGCATTATCAGGGCTGATCGGCAGTGAAACCTCTTTTCACACTATATTGTTTGGACTGTGTAATTAATCTGCGGTTCATATTGTTATTAAGGACTGAAGGAATTTAGATACAGTAGAGCTAAACCTAGTCTGAAGTGTTCAAGGTGTGTTGGCCCCAATCAAGAAAAACATGATTGGACAACATGTCGATATATTTCTGTATATATCTATATATATATGTGGGTCAGCGTCTGTTTTTGGTGAAACTTGTTGGTGGATGTTCCCTCTCGCTAACTGGATGCAATCAGCTCTGATAAAAGTCCAGGAGATAAAGTGTGCTCTTGAAAGGGAAGTTGGTGGAGATTCACGGCCGTGTCACAGAGAAATGAGAATCATCCAGGCTTCCGTACACTGGAGGCTACAGTTATGAGCCACACACTGTAGGCTGGATTACTGTTAATTCATCACGGCAGGACCTTGTGCTTTTCCCCTCTGACACACGTACAGTACACTCCCTGACTCACACACACACACACACACACACACACACACACACACACACACACACACACACACACACACACACACACACACACACACACATTTATATAGCCTATACTGCTTTTAGAGCCAGTAGAAGGTCGGTCAGCGACAGTCTGGTTTTATTAATGAGTAGAGCTCAAAGTAAACAAGGACATCTATGTAGAACAGCTGAGGACAAGGTGAAATCCCTGCTGAAAAAAAAAAAATAAGAACATCTTTAAATGTCTTATTTCCGCCTTAGAAGTCACAGATTGTAGAACCGAAGCATGCCAGGCAAATCATGACTTTTATTTATTTTTTTCATAAACACCCCCAGTGTTTCAGTCTGATTTTGAATTCCCAGGCTGTCTGCTTGTGATGTATTCCTACCCCACAGTCACAATGCAAATCAGATATTTGTTTGACCTCTCTGTCTTCCAGGGCTCCCACAGGCCTCGGGGGGGAAAAAAACAACAAAAAAAAACATTGAAAGTCTGACATTTGTCCTTTTGAGGAAAAAATAAACAAAGCCTTGAAGCTTAATTCATTTACTTTTTTATCTGTTTCCAAAACCTTTCGGAGGAACACATGTTGGCTTTAATTAGGCTGCAAGTGCGCTCCGACAAGATTGGACCCCAATGAAACTGTTTCATGGAATAATTTGCTTTGTAGCCTGCGATATCTAATATTTTTCATAGCGGCATATTAGGAGGAAAAACCGTTAACTCCTCTTGTAATGTTATATAATGTTAATGTTCATTATGCAGCAATTTGACAAAAAAAAAGCAATTGACAGTTTCTCCGTTTGATTAATTATTTGGTTGAAAACGAGTTGACATGTTTCTCATCATGAAAACTGAATCCCAGGAACCGAGATAACCGAGACACATGAAGTCATCTTAATAAATCCGATTCTGATGCTCTTCCTCGGCTGCTCCGGCGGCGTCGAGCTACTTTGACCCGCAGCTCCCTGTCTGTTTCCCCTCTGCTGCCATTCTGGAAAAAAAACCAAAAACATTAAAGATTAATAAGAGTTTAGCCCCTGGTTCTGTTAAAAAAATCTCTCCTCTCTGCTCTATTGACATCCTGCGGGAGAGAGGGAATGATGTTTCATGCCAATAGCAGGCAGTGGTTTGAGAAAAATGCAAGGGGAACCTCAAGGCCGCGCCTTCAGGAAGCAGAGAGTCCAAAGTGCACGGAAACAAAATTTAAATTGAGTGGGTTTAGGCTGCCTCTGGCCGATTGCATGGTGCTTGCACAGGGGGAAAAACTGAGATCTCCTCAAGGCACAGTTTTTTTTTTTGGGGGATTTGGGAATAAATGCAGTCTGCAGTGAATTTCCACAAGTGAAGGGGGGGGGCTCTCTGCAATTAAGAGAATTGCATCATCTCTATGAATCCTGTGAGATGAAGAGCAATTAGAGAGGCTTTGAGAGTGGGATTAAGACAATTTAACGTGGTTTGTGATAGCAGTTGGGAGAGTTCATAAGAGTTCATTACGCTGTACAGTGCTAAATGTTTTATTTTTTGTAAAAAAATAGGCACATCACTGCAAGGATGTGACTAGGAGTGTTCACACTGGATAGGATTAATGTCAATGAGAGGCCAGTCGGGTCATGGTGAAGTTAGTCTCATACTTAAACTAGGGCAGGGCATTATATCAGTATTATATCTATCTAGTGTCTTTTCATAGTTTTAAAGGCTGCATTACATTGAAGTGATGTCATTTTCTGAACTAGCCAGACTGTTCTAGACTGTTCTACGATTTGCCGTCACCCACTTAGTCATTATATCCACGTCACAGACCATTATTTATCATAAATCTCATTGTGTATTCATTTTGTGAAATGTCAACCCTTCTATATCGTCGCAATATTGAGATATTTGGTCCAAAATATAGATTATTTTTGTGATATTTGATTTTCTCAATATTTACTCAAACCCTTTTCAAGTGATCACGACACAAAAAAGCTGTGAAAAGACTTGCCTGTAAACCAGAAATCCACTAAATCCAGTTTGGTTTTGTTTTCAGGATAATTCTAGTTCATAACAGCTCATATGTTGGTTTGCTTGGTTTGAAAATATCAATAAAGGTCTGCGCGCTTTAGACTAGTCTGCTGGAAGCGTCACTCGTGGATGTGCTAGTAAATCACAATAAAGAGAGCTGCAGTGTGCCGATCTTTATCTCTCTGTTCATCTCTGTCTTGTTTCTGGTCGAGCAACAACAGTTTTTGGACGTGAGCCACCACTCTACATGACTTAGTTTTCTTGGTTTTGGTAATGATAACAATGTAAACTTTAACTTATTTGGAAGACAAATGAATGCAGTATTTTTTTTTAATCAGTAGAATCACATACATTAAGTTAAAACATTTACTTTTAATCTTGGAAATATGATCAGAGAGATATGGAAGAAACTCTGATAGCAATGTGTTACTACCCACAAACCTATTCAGATGAGTAACAGTTTTTATTACTTATTATTGAACAACATTTTCCAACAATTGTTCAGGATATGTGAGAGTTTAGGACAAAATGCAAAGCTGAGAAATGAGATGTTGTCCCAGTGAGCTCATTTAGAGAGACAATAGGTATTGACGAGCCGTTACCTCGGGCACCTGAAGCAGTCTCACTGAGCTGTGGGCTCGCTGTGCTGCCAGACTGGGGAAATGAGATTTTATCTTTAACGTGTTAAGCCTCTGGAAACGGAGGACACTGAGGGATGAAAGTCATTTGCAAAGACAAGTGGAGTTACTCGCCGCAGACTTAAGTCGTTGCACTTTATCACTCAGAGCTAAGAGAGGGAAAGGGAGGAGGTGGTGGTGGTGGTGGGAGGAGGAGGTGGTGGGAGGAGGAGGGGGATTCGTGAAACACCTCGGGAGAAGAAGGCAGAGCGAGCGGGTAAAAGAGGTGTTTGTTCTCAGGCTGACTTTGTTGGAGAGCGTTTCCTCCCCAGGTTCCTCACACAAGGCAGACGTTGACTCCTCTGCTGGCTGCGGCGCAGACTGAGCACGTGCAGAAGCTGCTCTGTATGCCTGTCAGGGACCGGCTGCCCCAGATCAGTGCACGGAGCCAAATAAGGGACAGGTGCAGCAGACAGCCCGCGGGTACGGAGCGAGGAGTCAGGCTTTTAATTACAGCCACGTGGGCCGTGGAGACGCTTTCTTTTTTTTTCTTCTTTTTTTTTATTTTTCATTTTTAATATGCTTAGATGATTAAACTTATCCCAGGATGCCAATTAAAGGCCAGCGCCGTGTTTCACAGGCCGGAGCCCCGTAGAGAATGAGATGCATGAGATGCTTCACAGTCACACTGACCTCAGAAGGGTCAGAATCCACAGATCCTGGGCTCCAGATTATAAACCTGTGTGTGCACAAAACCTGAAACATCTGCAAAGCCATGCATATGTAACCTTCAGCAGAGTACACTTGAGACAATGTGAAACTGTGTGCAGGAGCATGAGCTTAGTAGAGCTGGGTTTAATACTACTATACCTCCATCAATGTATCACATGATATCAGTGTGCTTGTCACAAGGAGCGCTACTCAAACTGTCAAAAAGAGTTTTATAATGTCTTCAATGTCTCCGAATGGAACTTTAAGTTTATTAAAGTCTGACAAAATGACGCCCTGGTGATGTTTTCAGGGTTTCCTCTGGTTTGGCTTGAGACTACTTCGATACTAACAGAAAGCATGTTTTACAAACTTTGGAGTTTAAACGATGTGGACATTTACCAGGCATGAAGGAACTGAGATGCATTAGAGCAATTATACTGTGCTCTTTGGAGCCTGATCCAAATTTGGAATTAAAAGTGGGAATATCTTGGTCTTTGCTTTGATTTTGACCCTTCTTTAAAAAGATGCTGTCTCATGGAAGTCCGCCCACGTAATCTAAATCACTGTAGTTTCCCTTCAAATGGGTCAACTATCTTTTTTTCTGAGTAATCATGTTTTTTTCCCCCATCTGTTTGGTACGTCCGATGGTCATACTAGGGCTGCTTGTTTATGGCAACAATCATAATCCTGATTATTTCTGATTTTATTGTTGACATCACACTACGACTACGTTGGAAATCAAAAGTTTTGTAGCTGTTCCGAAATGGCGTTGAGGGGAGACGTGATGTCATGGTCCTACACATGGTTGTTCACACGAAGAAAAGTGACACAAACAGTTGTGTCAAGAATGAAAAAAGAGAGCTGAGAGAAGTTCACAGCCTGGCTGCTGCCTCAGCTCTGCACAGCTGGTCCGTCACAGCGTGAAGAGTGCAGATGTTAGATTATTCGTTTCGGTAATTTTACAGGTTGAACACTTATCATTTCCAATTTGGACTTGGAACAGAATGCGTTCTGTCCAATGGGAAGGCACGGAGTAAATCAGTAGAACGCAGAAGAAATGTTTCACCCAGGTCGTCAAACTCCTCCGCTCTATCTTGAGCTCACTAAATAACTCCATAAATTGTAGATATGAACACCGACTCCGACCCTCGTACTCTTTATTATCAGCCGCTGGTAATCTGGATGAAGTTGGAATTAAAGGTCACCGACGGTTAACCGCTGTTATTATTACCGTTAGCCGTCGGATATACTTCTGTCTCACCCTCGGCTGATAAATGGACCTCGACTCTTCTTCACCTCGTGTTGTTGTGTTCACTTATGTAATTGTTGCCTGGGAGAACGAGTTTAGCTTTTTTCCTTGCTGAAAACCCCCCCCGGTGTACTTGACCACAGCACCTGATCTGTGATGAGTTGAAGGGAGACTCACTAGTGTAGTTTTTTCAAGAGATAATTCTGTTTTTCTTCTCCCGGCTGCATGCTTTGATGCGTGAAGTGTGTGTCTTTCTGTAGCTCTCACTCTTGGAGTCGGCGGCATTTAAAGGCAGTCCGCTGTGAGCTTTGTGCATATGAGATAAAAGCTCTGTGTGTGTGTGTGTGAGTGTGTGTGTGCAGAAGACAAAGCAGCATGTCTTCCAGCAATTCCAGTGATAAGGCAAACCGCAGTCATGGCACAGTCATGGCACAGTCATGGCAGTAAAATCAGCAAAGCTTCATGGGTAAGGAGGAGGAGCAGTTTGAATGTCCCGAAGCAGATTAACCATTTAACCCAAGGCAGGATGTTTGTTCCTCTCTCTCTGCTGTGTCTTATAACAGCCTCTGACCACTGTGGTGCGTTCACATGCTCTTCAGTAATGTGGTTATTCTCTTCTTTGTGCAGTTACCTGAATCAGAATTGTCACTGTATACAAGAAATTTGGTTTACTTTTATCGAAAAAAAGGACATTTCACCTTTATTTTGGTTTGTTAATGCCTTGTCCTTTTTTTCTGTAGTTATTGAATCTGCATTATAAGGTGCTTGAAACTCCTCCTATGATTCTACTATGCTGCAAATGGCAATAACTAATGAAAATGTTCATAATCGCTTCAACCTTTTAGTCATTTGTTTGGTAAAAGTGCCCTAACTTTGCATGGTTTTATTACCGTCTGTCAGACAGATGAAGCAAGTTGCAGACACCACTTTGGAATCTAGAACCTTGTGATTGGCTTTCGCATATATTTTGGTTGTTTTATATAAAAAAAAAAAAAATGATAAAAAGTAGCAACAGGATGGTTTTCATCGTGAACTAAACTAAACATGCTGATGCAGCGCGTCTCAACAATACTCAAGAGCCCCTTTTGGACGGAAATAACTTTTTCCCCAGGGTCCAGGAACCTTTTGAGGAACATGAGGGACATCTTACCCCCTAAAAAGGCCCTGGTTTGGGGTTAGTAGAAGAACTTAGAGGGAGGGGTTTGCAAGGATGATGGTCGCCGCTGTAAGTACGGCTTCATAAAACAAGGAAGTACTCTAGCATCTATTTAGGACCATTTTAGGAAAAGGGGAGAAAATGTATCTTTGTTTGCTAACATTCAAAGTTAAGTTAGGCTTTCCACATGTCTTTGAGTTGTGTCATGAGTTTTTTTTCTGATAGCAACCAGCAACCTGAAAGTACTTCAGACTAAATGGAGGAAAAGTTGATATTTGCAGTCTGCAGCTAGCTGAATATATGCCACATAAGTTAAGTGAGCTACTGGGACTCATGCAGGGAAACACATTGTGTGGGAAATGAACAAGTACACTTGTAATAGGAGAGAAAGAAAAAAATTGGACAGCAGTTGAAGTCAGTGTGTCTAGACTGCCTCCCTTCCTCGATGCAACTTACATAAGAGTGACATTGTGCCAGAAACCAAACAGGTTCAGCAATCAAGGATATTAGTTGGTGTCATAATTGATTCACTGTAACAGCAATCAGTATCTCTTAGAAAACTCTAAGCAGTCGAAATATTACACTTATTGAAGGATGAATTTGAGCTTTTAACAGCGCTCAATAAGGAGCAATAAAATGATTAATGAAGCCGTATCATAAACATTGATTCCTCCATCTGCTATAAACAACAATTGAGAAAATTCAAGGTAAAAAAAAAAAAGAAGAGAGAAAGCTGCTCATATGAAGCCAGGTGCTGTGCTGTAAATGCTTATTGATCGTATTTTTTCTTCTTCTTTGTGTGTGATTGTAAACGTGGTGATGGAGGGTTCAAGCCCTTTGCTCAGCAGCACCTTGTCATTCAAACTACCAAGTCTCCAGCTTCTCCCATCATTAGGCCACTGCCGCTCCGCTCCTCTGCCTAGCGCGACGACTTTCTTTCATTTTGACAGATCATGTCGCAGTAGATGTTTCCCACGGCTCAGAGAGCTTTCGAGGAACGTGCTTGAGCCGAGGCAGTCGCCCTCGTTCCCGAGTCTTAAAGCACTTTTTCTTTTCAGCAATCAGACTGCAGCCACACCGGCAACTTTTGGGGAAAACAGCTGTTTGAAGATTGACACGCTGTCTCCGGAAGAAATTGCTGCATTTTTTGCTCCGCTAGACCGCGGCCCCTTTCCTTAGCGAGACACTCGCGGCGACAGCAGGTTATGTCACTGTTAGTATTTATAGGGCTTTGATCACTTCAGACGCACCATATACAACACCACCCCACCACCCCCCCACCTGTCTTCATCTTGGATCATATTCAGGGGAAAAAGTCTCCCCCCCTTCCCTCCCCCGCCGTCTTGGAGAATAATTTCATTGGCATTGATTAGGGGTGTAAAACGATGCGTGAAAAGACAAGCTGTGTGGTTAGCTATGAATGCTGGGAGTTTTGAGGTGGTAGCTGATGCGACGTAGGAACAGTCTGCTACTTTGCTGACGGCTTTGGATGGATTTTAAGTTTACTTTTCTTACACTGGATAACTTTTGATATTTTTTGAATTTGCTTTAAAACCTTCATCTCAATTAAGCAATACAGAGCACCATATTGTATTTAAAACGTTTACAAAATGCAACTTTTTCCCCCTTCCCATATACTTTCCTCCTCCTCCTCCTCCTCCTCCTCCTCCTCGCCTGCTGCCAGCTCCAGACATTCAATCTCAGATGCTATCAATACTACTATCAGTAGTACGTCAGCTGCGCTCTCTGATGTTATTAGATTGAATTGTTCCTTCATTGCATTTCTTTTTTTTTTTTAGAGTCAGCACATACAGAGCCGGGTTGGACTGTGGACGCAGACACACTTAGATAAAGAGAGGAACATTTGTCCATGCATGGCCTTGCTAAGTATGTTCCAGGGCGGATGGTGATGGATTGACAGTGTGTGGGTGGTGCGGTGGCTAATATTAACATGTCACTAGCTACTGTGTGTCACGATAAAGTTATAGCTTTTTAAAATGTAATAGTAGCACTGGCTTATAACAATGTATTTTTCTTGCCCTGCAGCATGCTATTTGAGTATTTCACCCATTTGCAATTCTTTATTTATTGGATGTATTTTAAATGCCCCTCAGCAGGCTACTAATATTGTATGCTGTGTTTTAATTTTTTTTAACCTCAGCTCAAGTGTGTCAGCATGCAGGACTAATTTAATTGTATCGCTGTATTTAGCTTGTCAGCAAGATGGGTGGCAAACTATAGTGGTTAGCGAGCAACCAAGCATTCCGTCCAGCTTACATGCTAGCTAGCATTTTAGGAAAATGCTAATTAGCCATTACTGTCTGAGCTTCAAAATATACCAGTGAAGTAGATGTTAGGCCATACTTAGGCCTGTGTTAAGGTTAAATCAAGAAATGTAGCAAAGTTACTGAGAAAAACTGTCATGATGTGGAGTACAAATGTTGGACATAACGACAGAAACAACCAGCACTAGACCTGCAGTAAACACTTTAGAGAAGTCCTCTTGAGTCTGATTCAATTCCATGGCTATTTTTGAAGATGTTGTATGAAATGTTAGTCATATATATATAGCACCACCCTTAAAACTTTTCACTATTCCCACATCACAATCCGTTGCAGTGATTGCGTATGACACTCAAGCTGTGCAGGTAGCGAGTTTTCTGGTGTCTTTATATGCTGCCATTAAAGTCGAAATGTAACCTTAAGAAGTCATTTATAGAGAAACGGTGGATGTCAGCCTTCTAGGAAATGTAACACACACTGCTAATTGGTGACTCACTTGCGTAGCTGCTTGTGGAAATGTGATTTGCAGTAGTTGCTTTCAACTCCCGGTGTGTGACTGTGTAAATTAAGCTCATGACGAACACGTCATGGTGAGGGGGAAATAATTCACAGCCTTAGCTGCTATAAAACGCAACCATACTGCCAACGAAGAGACTCAAGATGATGTCACCAATGTCAACATATTCTTTGTCGTTCTAGCAGCAGTTCCAACTTCTAAAAGAGTCCAAGAAAAAAAAAAATCAAAAAGATTAGATTTCGATGGAGTGAAAGGAGCCAATTCATAAAAAGTATTTTCCCTTTGGGAAGAGGGTCAAAGAGGGTCATTGTGTGTTTTCAGACCTTTGCACTGAATGTGGGTTTGGGGAATTTTCTGAGAAGGCGAAGAAGAGTTTCATCATTTGCTTCTTTTTTGAGCTGTCAAGCTGCTGCTATCACACTTTAATAGAGAAGCTGAGTCTCCCTTCTCTGTAAACCGCTGTCATGCCCTTCTTGGACAAACCAAATGTTTTTGTCCAAAGGAGAGTACAAAGCCTGCCCTGTAGTTGCAGTTCTAATAGACTAACCAACTGATTGCAGCAAACGTTTGACCATGTTTCTTCAAGCGGCAGTTCTTCCGGAATGTAAAAAGCAAAACCTTTTTTTTTTTTTTTTCTTCTTTCTTTACCACTAAAGGTATCTAGCCATGCAGAGGGTGTCCGATTTATGTGCACAAGCTTTGATGGTTCTGCCTCTGAAACAGCTGTACCACCACAATATAATGGAGGTCAATGGGATTTAATTTGTCTCAATCAAAACATAAAACAAAAGAAAATTAACCAAAAAACTCAAGATGAGCATTTCTTTCCAATAAAATTTGGCTGATGTTTCAAAGATTTCATGGAGACTGAAACGTCTGTCCAATAAAAAAAAAACACAGCAATGTCTTTGCATTGTCCAGTCATTTAACTGTAGACTTTCTTTGGTTCATTTTTGAGTATCAGAAAAATATCGGAAAATAAGGACAAATGCATATTGCTACCATTCCAATTGTTTATTATCTAAGTTCTATTAAAGACCTGAAGGCATACAAAGCATTACCTGAATGAAGCCTGTGAGGTGTCGTTGGAAGCTCTGAATGGCTGGTAAATTGACCGTTGAGCTTAGATTAGCCTGTTATATAATGATGAGGGACCGATAAAAGCATGGAGTAGCTGGCTTTGATGTTTATTTAAATGACTTAACACGGTCGGATGACTAAATATTAGTCATTTATTTTAAATTTTGAAAGGCTCCTCTTTCAATTTTTCCAAATCTCCATGGTTAGATACCACTAGAGGAAATAGTAGGCATGATAAATGCTGCTTCTTTTTCTGTAATATTAATCTTGAATCTGATGAGTCATTCCTGCTCCTATTGTCGGGTCTGGAGAACTGGCGCTCGTCATTTATCTCTTGCACTCATCGGTGATGTGAGGCAGCCGGCTGAAACAAGTTGGTAGATTTTACAGCATGTTATTGCATTATGGACCAGCCACTGAATGGCGCGGGGTCGGGGACAGTTCTCTGCCCACTTTGTTTCACATAATGCTCTCATATTGGACTGTTGTCAGCTGAACCCCGGGCTATCATCCCGTGGCCTGATTGTCTCCTCGCTGACAAATGTTGATAATTGCCTTCCAGTGGAGCTGAAAAAGCTCTCCCTGCTGAGCTCATTGATTCACTCTCCCCACCACTAACCAACGTTGGGAAAGGCAGCAGCAGCAGCAGCAGCAGCAGCAGCAGCAGGCCTCAGGCTCTCAGGCTGTCTGGCTCTCTGGCTCTCTGGCTCTCTGGCTCTCTGGCTCTCCACGGCACAGTAAAGCTTTGGCGCAGCACGACAAGGGCAGCCGTAGGGAGATGTATGGAGGGATGCTAGCAGGATTAGGGCCACTGAGATAACTGATTTTGCTGATCGTTATATAAGCCACATCTGTCCTCCGTCCCCTCAGTGGCGCCGGGCCCTCCCACGCTGCAACGACAGGATGAGACAAGGCTCTGAGTTCTGCGTCCGGAGAGGAAGCCTGGGGAAGGAGTGAATGGGTGAGGGAGGAGGGAGGAGGGGGGTGGAAACACACTCCAGGCTGCTTGTTCGTGGGAGAAAAAACCGAGCAGATGACATGGGTAGCTGGGAAAATGGTGTTCATGTAATGACCGAATTGCTGACCAGCCAAGTGTTTTCACATTGTTCTTTGGCTGTAAGCTGCAAGACAATGATTCTCTGCATCAATCGGTCAATTTCTTCCATAAACTGCTTAGCTTGTAAATTGTCGTAAATTGGTCAATTCTGTGTCCAGGGCTCAACCGTAACTGTTAAAATTGGTTGCCCCGCCTCCGAGCAGGCATCAGCTTTTGTCTGCTGAAATCTAAAATATGGTTTACATTTTTTGTAAGCTTATATTTTGAGTAATTGAGATATGTTGAGAACAATTTGTTTGCACAATAAAGTAAAGCAGCAGAAACACAACAACAAAAGAAATAAAGACATAAAATCAAAAAGCAACTTGAAGAAAGCAAGGATTAGTATCTAATAAAGATTCTATGCATTTATATGTCAGCTTCAAAATGAGAATGTAACTAAACTAAATTCCTTGTAGTTTGTGTTTTATCTGATACGCATAGTTTAAATCTTAATTGTTCATCAGTTAGCGTGTCCACCCTCAGTTCTTTATATACAAAATAGCAGCAGTGCAGCCATGTTCTCCACAGATCACTGGTTGCTTGTTCATCCGTTCTGTCCCTTTAAACGTAGTTTTCCTGGGCCTTTGTGCTGATTCCAACCACAGATCCATTGGCCGTTGGATTGTTGGTCCCCCCCCCAAGTGATACCAACATCAACAACATTGTCCATCATCTCTACTTCCAGAGATGACCTCCAATCCGTCTTACTTAGACAGCTGAATCCCCTCGCACATACAGCTGAAGAGACTGGGAGAGCCAACATAACATAATGTGGCTCCAAATATATAATGTCCAATATTTAAATACAACAAATGCAACTTATAGCCTCAAAAAAATAACATGTATGTATATATATATATACATATATTAATGTATTTTGGGTGCAGTATTTGCTGTCCTTTTTTTGATGGTAAAAAGTTGTTGGCAGTTATGGTAACCAATGGCAACAAATTGGTTGCCAATTCCTCAAACGTTTGCCAATTGCCAACCTGGCAACCCCTAGTGTCGTGCCCTGTTGTTTGGCCGTCCAGGAAGAGGGATCCCTCATTGTTGTCTCCTGAGGTTTCTCCTTTTGTTTCCCTTTACTTGACTTGACATGGAAATTCAAAATACCCATGAACAGGTGGATGGAAATGTTTAACTTATTGTTATCTCTCAGTGGAGAAATGTTTGCCTTGTCTCTCTACAAGGGCAGTCGTTACAGAATGGCGTCCCTAGAGGAATTACTCACTGTACTCCAGGATGTTACTGCAGGTCACATTGTTTCTGTGCCTGGACCCGACATTGACCTGAAGCTTTTAGATACAGAAGCTGAGATAGAAGCTGCCCTTTGAACCTGCAGCCTTTAGTGGCCACCGTTCAGTATTTCCCTGCTTCCTCTCCCTCAGACACGATAATAAGGAGCTTATTTGAACAGCTCTTCGCTCAGATGGGTTTGGATGGAGGCCAGTTGAAGCTGTGATCATGGCAGTGGTAACACAGCTGTAAAGCCCTTTACCCATCCATCACACTGGGCCTCCTTTAAAATTGAATTTTTAACTGAAATGGCAAAGTGTAATACTGAATACATAATCGTGCGCCACACATCTGTCCAAGTTCCATGTTTGGTTCTACAGTATTCCTCATGTACGACATGCAGAAAGTAGGAAAATATTGTTTCTCTTCTTTGTTCATGCACAATGTGTGGTACAAAGTTAGACTTATGTAAATGAAGTGCTGCTAAACAGTTCTCAAGTAAATCTCTTCGTTTTGCAGCCGACTGGTGTAGGTACGGCCAGGGCTTGTTGTTTGCGCTCGATGGCAGTCGAGATAAACACCGACTGTTTCCCTGCAGAATAAACAACCCGCAAGGGGTGAAACTGTTCACACAACATGAAAGTCTCCAAATTTGCCAGTATTTTTGTATTGTATTTTTGTGTCTGTGTCAAGCTTCCAAGAATTAAGCACAGTTCTGTGCCTGCAGAAGGCAGAGGAGCAGCCATCTGTCATGGCCTTTGTCCAGTCCTCTGCCCGGTATCTGTGGTCCCAGCGGGGCTGTGGGTAATGACTCCTGTCGGGGGATGAGGCGCTGTGCAACGACCCCGCTGGGCTCCTCTTCCAGGGAGGTCTCGGCGCCTCGATCTCCGCCTGAGATCCTATAGTTCAGCTGCCAAGGAGCAGAAGATGTTTTTCTTTCTTTTCGTTTCATTTGCCCCTTTGACTTTGCTGCTTATTTACTTTTTTCTCTCTGTCTCTGCTGGTTTTCTACCGTCTGAATGATCACGCCTGGATGGTATTCTTCTGAAAATAAATGGTTCCTTTTGCCTGCCTTCAGCTGGATTTCTTTTCCTTGAAACATTGAGTCAGTATCAGAGAAAAGTCCAACTTTTGGGGGATGATGCATCAAACTGCTGTGTAATATTTTTTTTTTTCTACACAATAACTTAAAACACCAAAGATGACCATTTTCCAGCAAAGCACTTTGGATGTGATGCTATGATTCATCCGAGTTTTGCAGTCGGATCAACAGCTTGTTGGATCTGTGACTGGTGTGGTGGTGGTGGTGGAGGTGGAGGTGGAGGTGGGAAACCGTGGCATAGTCAGAGCACTATTTTTAGGAAGCGAGGATTGTTAGCTTCAGCTTATGTTTCTGTGTGACGAGTCAGAACGGCCGGGGCAAATTGACTCATCTGTGAAGTGCTGGAGGAGAGTCAGAGTAGGAGGTGAGGTGGAATAGGAAAGACAGGTAATTGTGTCTCTAGGGGGTGGAGGTGGAGCGGCCTGTGATCTGACAAAACAGGAAGGGAAAGAGAAAAGAACAGTAAAAGCTTCTTTTTGTCTCGATTCTCGTTTCTGAGAGGTCGACCATCTCGTCGACCTCTCAGAAACGGGGAAGTATTGACCAAAGGTGGTCTGACTGGTCTGACTGGTCCTCCTCGAACAATGAATGGGCAGCTGTGTTCTTATCAGACACAATGCTCCGCTGATAATACCAGCTCTTCCACTATGCTAAAGAAAACCCAGAAGAATGTGGGTTTATTTTCAGTTTGTGTGTATGAGTGTGCTGTGCTGCATGAAATTCAAGCAGTTAAGTGTCAACTATATGTTTTTGTGCTTCCCACTATATGTAAGTGATGGGGGACAAAATTCCCAAAGTTCACTTTAGTTAATCCAGATCTGAAATGAGGCTTCTGTTAGAAACCTGTGTTTTTAATGCAAAATTCCCTCTTTGTGTTGACTATCAGTCCACATCAGCTCAGCAAGGAAACGCTGTCTGACTCTCTTGATTTGATTAACTATTAACTTGAGATTTTGTTGGGAATAAAGAAAGAATTTTTAAAGTATGAGCAGATGGAATGAGTTCAACAAGCAAAGAACTGTTTCAATGTACATGTGGGTGTTTATTGTTCTTAGATGTGTGAACCTTTTCTTTAATTTCTCACCATCAACCATTAAAAGATCAGGAACACATTACCAAAATGTCAAGGCCATACTTGTTCCATCATATTTTCTTTTCCCTACCTGCCCTGCCTATTTCCTACCTGTAGAGCATGCATGCATGCAATACAAATAGGATGTTGTGGAATGGGTGTTATGGCGGTGCTACTCTCCTTTTATAACCTAAAATCTAATTGATCAGTGCAGCCTGAGAGAATGTTTATTTTGTGCATTAAAAAGTCTGCAAAACTACGACCAACAGCAGTTTTACTGTCGGTGCAACAAGCAGGTCTTCACTTTAGGCTGATTAGAAAATGAATACAAGTAATATGTATGTTTTGTGGTTCCGCAGCAGAGCAACTCGTAACATTTACGAGAAGAAAACCACAGTCAGCACCTGATGCAAGTGTCTACTCCACATCTCTGGGCTTCATTCAAGTCTAAATGCTGAAGGTGTCGGGCAGCGGGCAAGAAAGTGAAATTGTAAACTAGAGGAAGAGAAGAAAAAAACAACTTTGTATTACTCTGCAGAGCTCTTATTTTTCTGCTTCCTTTCACCAGCAACTTTAAGGTTTATCATTCATGGGTGACAGCGACATTACCTGGGCGCTGTACCTCCATAAAGGAAACACCGCTGTGACAACATGCTGGCAGCCGGCTCGTGTTTTTGCACATGATTTTAGCCTGAGGTGGCATCGTGACCTTAGCACAGTGGGCCTGAATGCAACAGAAGCAAAGCCAAGGACGGTGTTCTGTTCATCTTTTTTAGCCAGACGACATTTATTAATAAAGATAACAGAAAGCAGATTTTTCAATTTTATTAACCAGGCTTTCACGAGAGAAGACCTTGGTAGCTCGACAGACGGACTCTGCATCTGATGATGGATAACCAAAGAATAACAACAGAGACAGGATGGAGTGGCCAGAAAAAAATTAATTGGACTAGATATTCTTTAGTTCAGAATCAAAGAAAGCGAGCCAAATGGAGGAATGAAACTTTCCCGCTGTATTACTGCAGTATTACTGCGCAGTGCCCCACAACAGCTGCTGAGAGCCTAAACCCACAGCAGCAGCACCAATCCCAACCTATCTGACCGAACAGCAAACGTAATCTGCCGTTGGGCAGATTAACAGAAGACCACAGCAGCATGGAAATGAGGTTAGGCAGCCAGGGGTTCAGAGAGGCTCTTCATAATCTGCAAATCCCTCCATCGAGGTCACCAGGGGAGAAAAGCGAAGGACCAATGTCTGACTGTGATTTTAGTGCCACCCACACACACACACACACACACACACACACACACACACACACACACACACAATGTCCTAAGTCAGGTGTTGTCCACATTTAAAGACAGAATGTGTTGTAGTGACTCGGCGGTGCAAATGCTGCTTTGTTTCATCCGAATTCAGAAGAATTAATCAGTATATGCTCTGAAGCCTTGACTATATCATAATCTTCTTGTGCAATGGCCACTTGCTTGTTGTTGCATTTAAACGGTTTTCATTCGGTCTTAAGGCCTTTACACTGGGGGTGTGGTGAATAAAACACTGGAAAATGACAAATAAACTAATATTTTGCTTTCAAACTATTCATACCGTCAGCGATGCAAATTTTCAAAAGACATTTTATTGAGTTTCCTTGAAGCAAAATGCTCTGAGTGAGTTTGTGTTCCCTCTGTTATGCAGTGTATATGTCGAGGGCTTTTATTGTGAAAGGTAAGACTTGAAGCAGGGGATCTGGTCTGTGCTGCCTTTGTCATGTTTGAAAGGAGTGATGAAGTTTTCCGTCTTTGTTCGGACTTTGGAGTTTCTCTGTTGTTTTAAACCATAGTGTATGTTTTGAATATGTCCGTTCCTCACATTGTGATTGGTCGATGCCCTCATACGCGGTGCGACAGCTCAGAAAAATCAACCGTGTTCAGATAACAAAATAGTTTTTGCCGCATAGTATTTGTGTTTTGTGTGAAAGTACTGATGACAAAAACAACAGTTTGGAAAAATACATTGAGGTGGTAATTAATCGCATGAAAAAAATAAAACCCTGGCCCCCCTTTAACGTCAATAAAATATCACGTCACATCTTATTACAGATGTTCATAGACGAATTGTAGATGTTTATAGGGCCATTGGTCACTGACACATTGATTTACGTCATACCCTGGCCACAGAAAATACTTGTTTCTGATTGGCTAGTAGACAAACTCCTGTAACACCTCACCCCCATGGTAACACCTGTTTTGATGTGTTAAACTCTAGGTAACAATAATTTACTAGCAACCATTTCTGTAACTTTCCGAACGAAGATCCAACATTCACACCCACGCCATGCTGTGGTTGGACAGCTGTTTTGAGTTGAGAAAGGAGCAAAGGTTTGAACTTCTCTATCTAGTTCTCTTTTCTCATTTTCGACCGAGCAATTTCTGTCACTTTTCATGTGAAGAAGAGGAAGTAATGTCTTAGAGTAGAGACTGCTCTAGGGTTGGGCCAGTGTAAGAAGATTAAAACCCGTCTGATATTAAGCGTTTGCTTAAGTGTCACACCTTAAGCAAACGTTGACGCTAACCTCCTTCACTTTAATCAGCGGGTTGCACCCAAGACAAAGAAACCAGTTTTAGCAGTTATTCGCCAACAAATGAAGTGAACACACACTGCACTGCTACACACACAAGCTCTCACATCTATGTCGCAATCAACCGCGTAAAGCACACTCAGCTGTGCAAGACCTGTCAGACACCAGTAGCTCAGTTAATCCGATCATAAACATACTATTATGTAAATCACCTTGTCATATTGCTTATTACTGATGATGCAATACAAGTTACAACAGAATGCTGATCTAGGCTACTTAAAGTCGCCAGTACGTGTCATAATCACAAACGCCAGTTCAGCCAGTTTGCAGGAAATCAAACCAGTTTAAGCTTTTACTACAGCACCATTAAAACAGGGAATCTACCAAACTCTAATATTCACAAAATCCCCATATTTTAACAATGTAACATCTCCCCTGTCTCTATGATGGACGGATTTTCATGCTGCCTTCAAGTGGTCGAACAAAACGTAATACAAACTAGTTCCAAGCGTGTAAATAAGAGTTCGGAATGTAGGGGATGATGTTCAGGTTCTGACTTTACGTGCTGTGTCCTGTAAAAGAGACTGCTCCTGAATTTCGACATCACTAATACCTCACTCCAGGTAGATTAGGCAACTTGCGTGTTTCTGTCTCGACGTCTTACGCAAACACACCCTCACATTTGTCAACGGACACCCTCGGCCTGTCTTTTGCAATTGACACGTGGCCCCTTGTCATGAGTTAAACATACCACTAAAAGGCTACATTAAATTTAATATGGCCTCACACTGCAAGGTGACACGAGTTACGTCCCTGTCCTCTCGGCTCTGCCCACATCGTTCTCTCGCTGCTTTTTTGTGCTTTAAAGCAGAATATCTGTTATGCTAAGATAACATTTCTGTTTTTCGTGGTGTCATTTATGAGACGTTTTATTTTTTTTTTTGGGGGGGGGGGGCCTGCCGGTTAATGAGAGCGTGTTGGATGGCGGCGACAGAGCCTGCGTGTGTGGTTTCGTGGTGTCATTCCTTTTGCGATGTCCTGTCGGTGTGTTTGTGCTGCGTCTCGAATATTAATAGAGCGGAAAAGTGCCCAGAGTGAAATGAGTTTGTGGCCACGTGGAGCCTCGGCTATGTGATGGCGGTGATTATCAGAGGAGAGGAAGGCAGCGCTCCGCCGTACAGCAGAGAAACAGATGACTGTGTTCGGTGCTGCCTTTTATTTTCAGCTCTGTTTCAACGCCTTATCGGAGCCGGAGCGTGTATGAAATAAATGAATGAATGTGCATTATCATGAGCAGGCTGAGATAGCATTGCGGTTTTCTACTCCTTGCATTACTTTTTACTACAATGCAAATTGAAAGTGACCCTGTGGAGTTTTTATCGTAAACAGAGGGGATGCTATTTTTAACTTTTCTTTTTTCTGACCCATAGCCGACCCTCGTTAACCGTTCATTAAATGGCATTATAACCCGTCAAAACTCCTATTGTTGATTAACGGTTTATCAAACATTGAATTATTAACATCTTTAATTATTTTTACATTCAACATTTACTACAAGAACGCACTGTGTATCTAAATCTACTTCTGCGCCATTTGTTTCAACTTTGATGTGCATATTTTACACGAGCAACAAAACAAATATGAGGACTGAAGTCTGAGTTGTGGCTCTCATTGGTACTTTTTGTGCCCCCTCACAGGCGCTTTATGGCTGGTAATGAACTGTCCGCCTTGGGCTGCTGTATGTCAGACCATCTGGTTGTCATTATTATCCAAGACTTCTCTCTACAGTAGAGCTATCACTCTATGGATGGCGATATCTGTCGGTCTGTTCTTCACCTTGGTACTGACTTAGTTTCTCCTTGTGAAATATTTCTATTAGAGGGATCGCTGCTTACCCCATCATGTCCTCAGGATGAATGGTGATCCCCTGACTTTTAATCTAATCCCATCATGAGTCCAAAAATGACTCAATACTTGCAAAACTAATGACATTCCCATCTGTCCCGGGGAACATGGTAAACATGATACCTGCTGAACATCAGCATGTTAGCCTTGTCATTAAGAGCAAGTCAGCAATCTGGCATTAGCATTTAGCTCAAAGCATCATTGAATACAGCCTCACAGAGCGTCTAGCATGACTCTATACTCTTAGTGTTGTTAAAGAAGAAGATGATCCTTGGGTGTACTTGTTTTCTGTTTCAGCCTGGACAGGGAGAGCAGTGTCGGTCTGATGATTGGTCAGTCCATCACTCTTTGAAGAACAGTTATTGGTTGGACTGCTATTTGGCACAGATCACATTTGGTACAGATATGGCTACTCATTTTCTTTTCATGGATGGATGGATTGTAATAACTTCAGTGGTCCTCCTTTTCATCTAGTGTCATTAACAGGTGAAGATTTCAATGTGTCCCATTCTTTGGGGTTTTGACCAAATACCTGCAAAGCTAATGACATTCCCACTAGCTTTTCTTTTTTAAATGAATAACCAGACAGCAGCTTCTTTCTGGTTATTAAATATATTTTCCGGCTTAAGTACCGTCTGTCAGCCATAGTTCATTCACAATCAGTGCAAGTTAAGTCAGTTGGCTATGAAAGGAGAGGGTGAATGTGCTTTAACTTGTCTTACCACACTTTTATTACACACTAGCGATATCATCCCCCATCTGTTCCTCAAGATTGTTCTGTCTCTTTCATTCTCATCCCGTTTGACAGTCAGTCTCACTAACTTTCTCTAGCTTCAGTGCCCGCCCCGTTCTGCTTCCACAAAACTAAACATGTGCACACATTAGCTGGAAAGTTTTCCTCTCTCCTTGTCTTGTTTTTCAAGGTCTTGTTGAGCAGCATGAAGAAAAAAAAAAAAAAAAAAAAAAGCCCCAGAGGAATATCTTGGCGACGTGAGCTGAAATTGTAATCAGGGGGAAATGGGGCGGCACAATCTCGCTTCTTTTTTAGTATGAATTTGCACAGATGGACTCTTGCTGCTTGTCAGGTCCTTGTATGACACACTGAGGGCATCTGCCTGTGACGGAAAGAGGCGAAGAAGAGTGGTGGAGGGGGGGGAGAGAGAGGGTGAGGAGAAGGCAGAGAAGAAGAAAAGAAGAGGTGGAAGAAGGGAGCAGGGATTGCGGAATTCATTTTTATATTTGGCTCCTACACGGCATCTCTGTGTCAGAGCTGAGGCCAGCCAGGAGATGGAATAATAAGCTAATACCTTCAGGCTGGAACATTGTTCAAGGATCTCCCTGTCAGGTTTTACCTAGGCAGTCGTAGAGTAACATAAAAAAGCTTTGATTCAAAGGGAAAAAGAATAAGAAAAGAAATTTTAATGAAAAGTTAGGTTTGATGTTTGATTTTAAGTGAGATCAAATTCAGATTTTTAAAATATTTAAGCTAATGCGGTCTGTCTATGCAAACTGCCATATGTGTGTGATGGGACGAGAGTGTTACCCCTAACAACACGATGCTACCAACTGCACACCTTCACCTGACCTTTACCGAAACTAAAGCCAGGATCTTGGTAAATACTCTTTTCTGATTGGCTACAGTGAAACTGAAACTGAGCTGAGCGGACTTGAAATATCTTCTGTTGCCAAGTCGTATCTAAGGTCTGTCCTATTTACCAAAGTAGGGGATATTTCTATTGCATGATTGTGAAAATGAAAATCATAGACTGTCTATAAGAAATGGACGTAGTCACCGAGATGTCACTCACTTGTTGATGGACTATGGATTTTCAAACCTCGAGCCATCTTGGCCGTCGCCATCTTGTTTCTTTTTTTTTGCAACCAGAAGTGACACAACCGAAGACATATCTATGTAACCAAAAAGATTACAAGTTACTTCCATGAACTGAATACACACTAAGAAAGAGTTAAAGTTCTAAGACAAAAACACGTATAGCTCCCAGAACAGACATCGCCGTGTCCGACCTGTCAATCCCAAGGTAGCCCCGCCCTAAAGCATATCCTGCTTTCTGGTCTATTTAACTCTAAATGGGACCATAATTTACTAAATGAACGTCATGCTGTATTGAAGAAGACTTGAAAATAGCGATTGAGACCATAAACTCATGTTTACACTGTTTACTGAGGGAATAAATCCAGGAAGAAGTAGGGTCATTTTCTCTTAGTCGTCTGAGTCGGACTTTTCCTCCGACTTCTTCTTGCAGCCAGAGCGATCGCCCCCTGCTGGCCATTAGAAACAATGCAAGTTCATGGCACTTCTGCTTTGGCTTCACTTTTCAGAAGACGGAGGTTGCTGCCTTATTAAAATACAAATTCATTGTCATGTCTTTACGATGGTATAAGGGAGATAATGCCCTTGCTCGAGGTGTCTATAATCAGGAATTAATAGACTTAGCGCCGGCAATTCTGGCTCCACCGTCGTCCATAAAATCCTGATAATGGACACCTATTTGGGCATTAACTCAAACCTTAAAACGAAGCGAGAATTTCCTAACTCCAACTCTTCAACCTGCTATAACTCGATCCACAAAAAGATTGAAGCACACTCAAGACCATCACAAACCCACCAATAGTCCTCCAACCAAATGTGTGTCCGTACAGTTTGTTATTCAGTGTCACATCCCTCTAAGCCAGCAGTCTGATTAATAATTCACAATATTTCATGCAGTCAGTGGTGCCATTTGTATTTAAGTGTTTCACTAATTGCCTCCTCCCATCAAGCTAATTATTTCTCCATTGTGCTCTGATCCTGTAATTCACGATGCCGAGTCACTGAAAGTCACCCGGTGTGTAGAATGACTAAGTGGAAGCAGAAACAGCCTCTGCCTTTTTGTATGCCGGGCTGCACTGCATCTGTCGGTATGTGTGTGCTTGTGTACATAAGGCCTCCGCGGAGCCGTGCGTCACAGCATTGATATTCTCCTCACAGGATCGTCAAGCATGAAATAGAAGAGCACACTTTCTGTGGATAAACTCTGAGCACAGCGCTGTTGGATAGTGAGAGTCTGATGCTCTGGAGAAATCTCTCTTCACTGACACCGATACTGACGGAGCAGCAGGGGAAAAAAAACGTATTGTGTGAGCTGCACTGATGTATAACTGTGGAGCAGTTCTTTAAGGCGCGCAGCATGACTTTGCATATTGTGTATATTTTACATAATTACTCAGTACCTCAGTTCCTACAAGTATTTGAGATGGCCAAACCTTTACATTTGTGGGCGGGTGGGGAAGTCAAACACATCTGGTACTCGAGATCCAGCTGCAAAACAGTTTTGCATTCAGAAGCTAATTATTAGCTTAGTAAATTGATAATATTGTGATCATCTTTGACTTACTTCTGACGTTAATAATTTCATATTTCCAAAATATTATATAATATATTTTGATGGGTATCCAACGAAATCTTTGTCTGAATTTTTTTAGATTTCATTTTAAGCCAACAAATTAACTTGGAACTTGAAAGCTCAATTAAATCACAATCTTCAGTCACTCACATTTTATTACTTAACTTTCTTTGTATTGTATCCTTTCATGTTTTGCATTTATAGACACTGTGACATTTAAGAGTTTTTAGATATGACTAATAACGTTTTCACAATATTAAGTAATCAGATTTTTCTCATAAAAACAGCTCTTGATTTAGACGGTTTCGCTGTTGACTCCCACGTCTCAGATGCCCACGGGGCCGCAAAAAGCACCAGCAATGACTCCTTTTGAAAATGCTAAAACTGTCATGGTCATCTTAGACTACATGATAAGATAATGAGTTTCAAGTATCAGCAAGTTTACTTCCATAGTGCACTCAAATTATCGAAAACAAAAAAGATCTATGGTGTTATTGAACAGTGATGTGCAGAAATGTACATGTATAGTTGATTGACTGCAACAAACCTCTGGTATGGTCCTTTTAAAACCATCTGTCAATACAGGGAGAATGCATGAGTTTGTCTGTGTGTCTTACAGCGTTCATGACCGTCTTTCTGTGCTTCTTTGTGTCCACAGGGGGTTAACCGGTTGGGGAAGGACGCTCAGGTGGGACCGGGCGGCGTGCGGAGGAAAGACTGGCACAACTATGAAGCAATCAAAAGAGACGCCTCTCGATCCGGTAGGTCCAAACCTCCTCCTAGTCCCTCCTCTAGGAGAACTGTCATGACATGTTCATCATGTACACAAGCTTCACAGTTGTGCAAAAACTGCATGCATTAATGTTTTCTTTTTTTTTTTCTTCCTTCTCTTGGTCTTATTGCTCCCCAGCTCTTCATCAGCGGTGTAAATATCTGCTCTGAGTGCAGTTCTGCTGTCATAAATACAGTGTGTTTCTGCTACAATCATCACCAGCTCAGTTTTATTTTCTGTTCAGGGAAATCAGCCTCTTTACCAACAGTGTAAATGAGTGTAAATGGGTTTATCCTTGAAATGAGCCGTTAAAGGGTAAAAAGTTATTTTCCACACTTGTTACCTTTTTAGGAGGGAAAGTAGATTATTTCCGCCTAATGAAACAGGTATGTCTGTGAATAACAAGTCATGTTTTTGTTCTCTGGGTATTCAGTGCAGCCCCCCCCCCCCTGATTCTCCTTTAATAAAGCTGCACAAGATGAAACTGTACAAATATGAGAGTTTCTCAAGCAGTTCAGCCGTTAGAGTTGATTTTCGTTTCATCTTGTTTCATCAGCGGGTTTGTTCCTCCGGATGTCCAAGCTCTGATTTATACAGACCAGGATGGTAAACAAGTCTGTTTCACATTATAAATAATTTAACCACAGCTTTAACCCACAACTTGACATTGTGTGGTGTTTTTTATCCACCATTATTGTTTTCTTGCTTTGTTTTTGGTCTTTTGCTTTTGACCTTTTCCAGGCATTTTCATTTTTTTAATATATTTTTTGGGACACTGTTCTTCTGGTGAGAATTCATGTAAACTTTAATATGACATGTTACTTTTGGCTTTTTATTTTTTTATTTTATTTTTTCAAAGATGAAATTGACCATATATTCCATTTATATTGGAGTCTTACAATGTGTCTTACCTTTGGAAAAATAATTTACGAGGAAGCCTGATTATCCGTTCTCTACATGATGGGATTTTTGTTGAGCCTTTGATCTGTGTTCACCCTCAAGAGCAAAAAACTCTTGAGGGTTTTTTTTTCTTCTTTGCTAGCTGCAGAGGAGGTACAGTGTGGTGGAATTGATACAGTGAGGTCTTGTATTTCTCTTTACATTAATACCTGTTTGTTTTTAATGCAGGTAACGGTGAACAGGGGAAAGCGTTCCCGCTGACGGACGCTGACCGGGTCGACCAGGCCTACAGGGAGAACGGATTCAACATTTACGTCAGTGACCGGATCTCCCTCAATCGCTCCGTCCCGGACATCCGCCATCCGAAGTGAGTGATGTGTGTGTTTGTGTTGTGTGTTTAGGGAGGGAAATGATTGGAGAGGGAGTGAGGGACAAAGTGTCAAGATATAAATCTAGGTATGGTCAGTGTTAACTTTAGGAATGGAACAACAGAGCTTTTGACACTTCAAAGACCTTCATATCTTCACAATTTTTTCAAGGTTTTTCAAGGTTCCTGCTAGTGCATGGGGCTTTAGAGTCATTATTGCACTTATATGTTAGAGCACAACTATTACTGTACTGGCCTGCTTGTTTATGTGAAGGTAAACTAGAAAGGCATTATCAGATTTGCAAGAACTTTAATTATTAGTTTTGGAAAAATCTTGATTTACTAGTATATTTTAGCTGACAGTATCATACAAATGTCATGTGATGAATAACTGTGTATGTTGATTAACTCACTTCAATAGAGCTACAAAAGCATCCGTCTCAACAAGTTGTTTCTTCAAATTTTTGACCATGACTCTATCACCAAAGTTGATTATAGATCATTTGATATTAAGACTAAATAAATGACAAGAAAAGCGGATTTCTACCAATAACTATCTAGCAGTTTTAGTCCTGGGACTACTTTTCTGCTGTTTGTGTTCCCGCTCGTTTCATCTAAAAAAATACATTTAATAGTATTCACTGATGCATGTTGTAATGCGTGAAATGCATAGGAGGATAATTAAACTGAGAGCATATGTCTCCTTAAATCATTGAGTGTGTTGAGAGCAAAGCCTACCTCTACTTTTAATGTCATCAAACAAAGCAAAATGCTCTCCCCTCATCCTGAAATGGTCCTTCAGTGAAGCGGAACAGGAGTTGAATCTGTTTGTGTTTGACCAACAGGCAACAAGTTATCCCTGTAAATCCCACCCTGAAAGTATCTTTACTTAGAGGAAGTTCTACCGCCCGACTAACTTTTTTTTCGGATGGTTAAATGTCCCCAGATCTTAATTTAGACTCTGGTTTCTGAGTTTGAATTGCAATGAGTTCCTTAAAAGGTTCCTAGTCTCTGGGCAAAGTTCCTGCGGTCGCAAAGAGGCTACAGATTTATCTTTTTCAGTGCACTTCCAACTGAACCATGTCGGTGTTTCTCATCCAATGTCAATCAGCCACAACAGTCGCTTTTATGGACTGTTCAATGGTGACCGTACATAAAAAGCACTTTCTTTTAGAATTTCCAGCAAAGTGCCCAGTAACCTCAGGCAAAAACCGCCGTTCTCCTACAAAGAAATAAATCTCCTGCGTTTGTATGAGCAGTTTCATCTGAATAGGGTGCAGGAAACGGGCCGCAGAGGGCCGACAGACTGCAGGTTTTCATTCCAGCCAAAGACTGCAGCGGGTTATTTCACAGATTGGCACTCCATCAACCTGAGAGGGGAAAAGAATGAATCACCTGGTGCAGCCTTTGGTTGGATTGAAAACCTGCAGACTCTCAGCACTTTGTGACAGATGGTTGTTGTTCCCCCCCAAAAATAAGGTTGACTATTGGACAAGAGGCCATGCTGATTACAGCATTGGCCTGGGAAATCTGTTTTTTAAAGGGAAGGAGACAGGAAGGCAAATGGAATTGAGTAGAATTTTGAGTTCTCTGAGGATTTTCAGAGAGAGCTGAATTCTACTGTGAGAGGGCAATGTTTGCATGACTGTATATGCATGAAATGTATTATGTTACAGTTTGACTAGACTGCAGATTTTAAGCTAAAGGACTCCTTTTTTTCTGAAGTACCAAGTGCCTTTAGAATTGTCTTTAAGTCCGTAAACGTGAACATGAAATGGACCTGACTGCTGTGAGACTTAACTTACTTACTTAAATTTTGACCTGCTGAAATCCCAGAACAATAAGAGAGAGACAAGGACGGCTGTGAATCAGAATGTGGAGCAGGTCGTCCACCAATTGGAAAAGTGGCGGTTGGATATGGGTGTTTAGATTAGATCCGGATGGGCAGGTTGGCACCTTGCATGGCAGCCACTGACATCAGCGTATGAATGAGTGTGGATGAATGTCGACATTTAGGGCAAAGCCAATGGTCTAGAGACTAAAAAAGGCACTATATAAATACCTTACATAGCGTCGCATACAGCCTGAGCATTGTAAACGACTTGCAAGCAAACAAAATATTCATTTTAATTATCCGTGTTTTAATACCCAAGAAACAACTTTGCCTTTATATGGGCTGCCTTCCAGTCATTAAAAACAAAAGATATGGAAAAATAAAAAGCGAATAATGAATTTACCTGTAAAACACAGACTGTGTCACCTTCTCCAGTTGTGACAGTATTCCGCCTCAAACACCAAACCACACTTCTAGCATTGTTTACACCTTTAATTTTCCACGCTGGATCTGTCCCAACTCATTACAACAAGCACCGTTTGGAACAATGGGTCCAATTAACAACCTGCCCGCTCTACTCACGGGAGACATGTAGCTCTGATTACACACCACACAACACCTATGTACTTTTAAACCGTGTTCTTGACAGCAATTATCAGTGTCATTGATGTCCTCCTATGTGCGCCAAGGTGTGAAGAACTGATAGAAGTGTGGGCAGCGTTTACACTGGAGCAGCTTTTATTCTGAGCGAAGGGAGATTTTTCAATGAGGGGTGTTCCTCAGGGAGAACGGTGATGATGATGGAAGCAGAAAGTCTTGTTTTACCACAATGGTCGCCGAGAGCTGACGCAATGTTCATTGTTCTCCAGTTCATTGTTCTCCAGTTCATTGTTCTCCAGTTCCTTTGTGCTCCAGTTCCTTGTGCAAATACATTTCATGGCAAACCACCTTTTACATTTTTGACATTTTTGTGTAGAGATGGACATTTTCTTCTAATGGCGGCACTAGAGGGAAGGTGAACATTGGGAAACACCCTCCTGGTACCACAGTCAGCTAGAGCCCATTTCATAGAAATCAAACCATTTAAAAAAAAAAAAAAATGATGTCACGCTTTGACCATTTAAGGTTGTTCCTCCAGAATGTGTGCCCTAATGATTTTAGGGATCAACTAACATCGTCACTTATGGAATAATAAAATGTCCACTTGTCTATCCATTTATTTGGATGTGACAGTAAACCCCCCAAAAAACTGATGACGAATTCCTGTTAGCCTTAGCATCACATTGAGATTAATGCTAATAACAGCATTGTTTTGTCAGTGGTAATGCATCCGAACCTCAGGCTCAGCTCTCTATTGATCATTTAACTCGAGTTTCTAGATGAAGGTAAACCCCCCTCCTCATTGGAAGTCGAGGGAGAGTGACATGTGTGTAACGTTGAGCGAAAATGTACTTTCCCTTTGTTGGAAACATACCATTTAGTTTAACACCTTAGTGTGATAATATATTAAACTTAAGCAGGTTATACACCCCTGCACATATTTTCTTTATTAATATACACTTGCCACTTTAATTATATACTTGTTTTAACATACTCTTATTTGTTTATTTATTTATTTACCATATTTTATTGTACATTTTCATATTTCTATTTTTTGAATTATGTCATATATTTGTACTGTGTTAACTGTTTACTGTTATGCACCAATCAATCATCTAGCAAAAACCCTTGTATGTGTAACGTACTTGGAAATAAACTGATTCTGATTCTGATGTAGACAAAATACAGCTAAGCCACTTTTTGCTGTAATATTTAAGACGTGTTGAGGTATTGATTAAGCTCTACAGTGAACCTCCTGTTTGGGCAGAATACAGTGTTAAAGGACCGGCTGCAGAGACACCGTGATCCATACAGACCTGTGACTGCTGCGTTTCTTCCAGCCCTCCTCTGACTCACTGAAGAAGAAAATACTGAGAATAAACTCACCAGCACCACTATAAATATCGTCCGCTAAACAGATTCAGACCTGCTGACCCGATTCGTCACAGATCCGCCTTCAGCGCTCTCCCTCTACCTTCTTTTGACCCTGCCGTCACTTTCATGTAGAAAGCAGTTTTAAATGTTTTCTCTCCTGAAGGTCTCACCGGGACCAAACTCCCATGTTCTCTCTCACACTTTTCCCTTCATATTTATAAATCTCCTGCATCCTTCGACCTTAGGAGGCGTCAGCCATCAAACACGTTTTTTTCACCCTGCAGTCGTCCCACCATCCTCACTCAAAACACGCTGCAGCACTTCTTTTTTTTGTTTATATATTAATACATGACAACACACATAGATGTGCAAATGTCTCATAGATGTTAATTTAGTGAGCTCCGAGGTGGAGCAGAAAATGCGTCTGTGGAGCCAGTGTGCAATAATAAATGAGACGTTGTGATTTCCATGCCTTCTGGACAGCAGCGCGTTTCTCGTTATCTCTTTGAGATTTCGGAGGGTGAGTGAAAGTTATTGGTGCATTTATCGCCTCTTTCCTCTCAGCGCTAACGTTAGAGAACCCAGAAATATCCACATAAAGCTTGAAATGATCCCGGGCTGCTTATCATAGGGTCGTTTTACAAATTGAGCTACTGTATGTAGAAGTTTGCAAAGAAATACGGATCAATATGGAGCAGCGGTGGGTTTGTTCTGATTGTGCTTTCAATACACTGAAAGTGAAACTCAATTTAACATACCAAATCATGTTTAAAGGAAAACTAGACAAAAGCTACAGCTGCCGTTGTACGATTATTAGCCGTCAATAGAAACAATCAAAGTCTTTGCTTTGTGATTGTGTTGTGTAACACTGCTAGACATGTCTTTTTCACATGAATAGAAATAACAGCTAAGGACAGGGACAATTATGTAATAATAAGCCTTCATCAGCAGACTGTTGTGTTCATTGGAAGCAAATATTTGCTTATTGTTGAGCAAAAAGTTTTTTTTAATTGGAAAGTCTGATTTGACAGGCGAAAGACTCGTTGTGTCCGACGCTGAAATCCTCTCAACAGGACCAGAGGAATCACTTGTCACGGCCGCTCTGGACCTCCGAGGTCCTATACGCTTCACGCAGGACAGACAGGGGTGTGGGTGGTGCACTGGATGGGTGGTGGTGGTGGTGGTGGTGATTGGTCAAAGTGACAGCAGAGTGACGGGTGTCTGACAAGCGGGTGTCACATCAGTCGTCAGCGGGCTCAGACCTCCCAGCAGCATCCATTCATTCATTTCACTCTCAATCACAGACTGAATGACGTGACGGAGAGATGGCCAGAGAGAGACAAAGAGAGAGAGAGGGAGGGAGGGAGACAGAGAGAGAGAGAGGGAGAGAGACAGAGAGAGGGAGAGTTTCAAGCAGCCAGACAGGCCTGAGAGACGCTGAGATAATTAATGTCTCTGCAGATTCCCCTCTCGACTTCTCAGAGAGAGATAGAGAAAAAAAGAAAAGGAAAAAAGAGATGGGAGGGGCGAGCCAGCAGGTGGTTTGCTTCATTACATCTTATTAAAAGAGCAACACGTTGTTCAGGTTGGGCTGGCTGAGAGCGCCGCAGTGCACCGAAGAAAAAGGCCACAAGATCTCCATTAGCTGTTATTGTTTTTTTCAAGCGGCTTTCATCTCATCAATATGCATCCAAATCTCCCTTTAGTTTCCACAAGGTTCTATGAATCAGGCAGTTGTTTTTTGACTGCAGAACTGAAATGTCATGAGTAGAGAGGATCCACAAACTGGAATAGACTCCCTCATGTGTACTTGGAGAAAAATACAATATGAATATTCAAGTTAAACAATTTAGAACAGGAAAAAAAACCAAGGGAGTAGTTCCACGTGCTAACATGATGCTAACACCTGTTAGCACGGTAACACTTTGACATTAAACATGTTGACAAGCTATTCTTAAGCATGTAATGTTTACCACCTCTAAAAATACTAATCATGTGATGTTAGTATTAGCACAGTACAGCTGAGGCACATCCTGGCATGTGGTATGAAATTAGTTGGAAAAAAACAAAACACTATTTAATTATGAAGAAGTGTGTGAAAGTGTTCCAAATTTCATATGAACAAATCCATATAGTTATCATAAATAGGGTTGGGCAATATATCTTTATCATATCGATGCATGATACGAGACTATATATCATAATATCATAATATGGCTTACAATTTGTTTATTAATGGTTTTAAAGGCTGCATTACAGTAATGTGATGTCACTTTCTGAACTTGCCCGACTGTTCTAGTTTTTCTTTTACTTTTATTTATCCCCTTAGCCATTATATCTACATTACTGACTATTATATAAAAAAATCTCATTTTGTAAATATTTCATAAAGGCAACCAATCGTCAACCTAACAATGTCGTTGCAATATTGATTTTGAGGTATTTGGTCAAATACACTGTGACATTCGATTTACTCTATATTGCCCAGCCCTTATTTATAACCATGGTGATTATTTAGGTCTACGTCCCTCCCTCATTTCTCCATGTGGTTTCATGTCTTTTCTTTCAGCTGTAAACTGAAGCTGTATGGAGAGAAGCTGCCCAACACCAGCGTCATCATCCCGTTCCATAACGAGGGCTGGTCGTCGCTGCTGAGGACTGTTCACAGCGTGCTCAACCGCTCTCCTCCACAGCTCATCGCCGAGATCATCCTGGTCGACGACTTCAGCGACAAAGGTAGAGAGAGAAAACACCTGACCTCTCACACACACACACACACACACACACACACACACACACACACACACACACACACACACACACACACACACACACACACTCTCACACAGATACAGGGAGCACAGCTGCAGTCAGTACGGCCTTGCTAGAGTGTTATTTTCTTTCTCTGTCTCCCTCATTCTTTCGTGCCCACACACACACACACACACACACACACACACACACACACACACACACAACTGTTCTCTCTCACACACACACACACAAACCACTGAGTCATTTGTTTTCAAGTGTTGATGGCGACTGTTGCACAAATAATGAGCTGCTCAGAAGCAAAGGCATTAGCCGGCTCCTGCAGAGGCCCAGATGTGATCACAAGACGTGCTCGCTTTTGTACATCATAAGCTCATAAGCAGACAGAGGAGGGAAGGGACACACACACACACACACACAACACACAAGCACACACACACACACACACATTCCTGCAACACTGAGTCAGTGTTGCAGGAATGCACCTAGTCGAGCCAGTCGGTTATTTGTTAACAAGACCATAGAGCAGCTAGCATTGTGGAGCTCACTGCTCTAGTCTAGTGTGTGTGTGTGTGTGTGTGTGTGTGTGTGTGTGTGTGTGTGTGTGTGTGTGTGTGTGTGTGTGTGTGTGTGTGTGTGTGTGTGTGTGTGTGTGTGTGTGTGTGTGTGTGTGTGTGTGTGTGTGTTAGCAGCTGATTTAGCCTATAACTTCAGATTTGATGGGAGTTTGTTATTGAACACTGATACTTGAAAATAAATAAAGATAAAAAACAAAGATCAACAATAACATTCATAATAAAATGAACATGCTAAAAAGGTGGTTTGAAATATGGTCTGAATAACTGTGGGACACTTCTTGTGTGTCACTCTAGGTAGGTCATAGTGGTGGTGGAGTTGTAGAGAAATTGCACAGTAGCAGTCACTGTAATAAACCCATATTTGGTCGCCAAAACGACACATTAATGATATCTGTCCAATTACAGAGCGAGTCTTAAAAATTGAAGGGACAGCGTGTAGTGTCTCATCCAACATTTTCTGGCTATAATATTATCAGACAAATTTGAGGATTAGCAGAAGAAAAAAAAAGAAACATAACAATATGCATATTTCCCTTTTTAACATTTTCCCCCTGCCAGTGGTGAAGATTTAGTAATAGCTGCATTGTCTCTACTTTAATAATAATCATTATCATTTTTTTATTTTAATCATTTTTTTTTTTTTTTTGGTCCTTAGACTGCAGATTAGTTTTCAATGCCTCAAGCCTCCTCACAGGCTACGTGATCACCCGTGTTTGGAGCTAAAGACCGCGCTGACCTCTGAACACATGCTGATGATGATGAGGGCTTTAGCGTGACCCCGCCAGTGTTAGCGAGGTCAGCCAGAGAAAAAAAAAAAATAATCCACTCTCTGATGCGGATTGCTGGTTCTTTCACACAGGCGGTTTAATCAGTTCCAACTCCAGAGTTAATGTACGGCTTTGAATCCTTGCATAATAAATCGACGGGGACAAGTGCAATATTATCGCCCGGGTCTGAGCGGAGGAGGGAGCAGGATATTCATCATTAAGCCCGGTTCATATAGCCACTGTGTGATGCATAATTTCCTGCTCACTTTTCCATTTCCATAGATATTAAATATCCCACTAAAGATATATGAAGATAGACAGAGAGAGGGGGAAAAAAAGAGGGTGTGAAGGAATATTTTTATAGGACATTTAGAGGTGAAATTCTGCTGTAGTCTGGTGTAATTCTATAGTATCTCATGTTGCAAAAGGTCTCATCATATCCTAAAATGTGACACAGGAGCATTTAAGAATAAAACATTAACTAAAAAACAAAGCAAATATTAAAAGACTGTGATCGCTCAGCTTCTGTAAATATGTGTTTGGTTATTTTGTAGCAGCCCCGTGTCGTTTGATCACTGTACGGCCGTGTGTGTCTAATGGGAGGCTGCAGATTTATCAATATATCCGTCCTGCTGCCTTCAGATGGCCTTCGGATGATTTAATGATCTGAAGGAGAAGCTACATACAGTGTCAAGCAGCTGTAAGCAACAGATTTATTACAAGCTGATGCAAAAGGATGGATTGATTTAAGCGCTTCCACTGGACGGACAGTGTTTATTTGACATAGTTATTGCCTTATTCTTTTGCGTATTTTCATCCAAGAATTGCAATTTTTTTCTCTTCATGACAAAGTCACCAAAGCATCGTGTAGTTGTGCCAAAAACAGATGTGTTTCTGAGAAGTCTATTCTCAAAGCTTGTATGTATTCTGCTTCTGATATATATGTGTTTTTAATGTCTAACAATGCAAGATAATCTTGTTTTGAGTCTATGTTCTATTTAACATCATTTTGTAATTTGTATCTTATATTGTTTTTTAGGGTGACTATGTAACATCTGTCTCGGGACTACAGATGAAAAATAGCCTCTTGGCTAACTCTGCCGCATTTACAGAAATGTTTTATTAATGTGCACTGTCCCTACCAAATAAACCAATAAAATAACATAAAATAAATAAAGCAATCTTTAAGACATTCCACCAAAATACCACCATAAATAACCTCCCACCTGTTTGCACCTCTCGTCTCATCTGGGCACCAAAAAATACCAGGAAAACCCCAAACGGCCGCCATCAAACCCCCTCAGTCACTTTTCTTGATGTCTTCTCTCTTTCTGACGTCGACAACAACACTCTCTGTGCTCCGCGGCAGCGTGTTAGCCCGCGGTAAAACCCGATGCCCTGTTGCATAAATTGATGCTGTTTTGTTTTGGTACCTCAATCCCCGACACGAGGAACATAAACAATTGATGAGATGCTTTTCTTTTTCTTTTTTTTTTCTTTTTTTCTGAGTGCAGTTTTATTTTCTGAGGTGCTAATTAGCTCCCGGTTTCTATGTCGTGTAATTATAGCCTCGCTGCAGAGCAGTGTTGCAGGAACAGCCTCTTCTCCCCTTTTTTGAAATCATAATTAATAAATCTATTCCTATTTGACTCAAAGAGTAACTGATGATTTTATATTTGCCTCTATGCCTGGCATGCTTTCTTCAAGTGAACTTTGTGGTTTTTAATGAAGCAGGAAACTTTCTCTCTCTCTCTGGGTTCTGGAAAGTCTCCGGCGGATTGTGGACTTTCTTTTCATTTCACAGCCGTTTCACCTTCTCGCGGTTTGATCATAAATGTGAACCGGTGGTAGAGCGGCGCTGTGCTTTTAGGTAAACAGAGAGTCTGAGACGCACGGAGAACAGAGGAGCAGAGTTTGAGCTGAGAGGAGCTCTGATGGTGCGTCGAGGATCATCAGATTCAAGGCGGGGGTCAGATGGGTTTCAATGGGAGTCTCTATATTTGTTTACTCCTCGCTGTGCCGGGGTTCTCGAAATCTTTTCACTCCACAGACTCTAGTACTTTACCTTCGAAGAAACCTGACAGCTCGCTCACGGCGCTTGTTGCTGCTTGTTCCAAACCTTAAAATGAAAAAAAGGGTCTCTTCTTTAAGCTTAGAAGTTTTTAAAGAACTAATGAATGTAAGAAATGGAAATAAAGAAATGACCTCCTGTTAAACGCGTTCTTATTTGCATTAACAGTGGTCACTGATGCAATTCCTGTTTTCTGCCTGGTGCTTCACAAGTTTTAGATAAAATGATAATAATTGAATAAATAATAAAAAAAATTAAAAAAATACCTTCACTGTGGTTCACAATAACCACACTTCCCAGCACAAGCTGTTCTGTGGCAAAATCTCACCTGTGAGTGACGATGTCATTTCCAGGTGTGTGGGCGAATAAGAGCTAAAACATCATCTAGCAATATTTACATCCATACCCATCTGTTCTTCAGTAAGTATCACCTTGTTAATGTAAAATGATCTCTCCGTCTTCATCTTCATCCTCTTCCTCGCTCTACCTCGCTCGCTCTCTCTCGCCCACGCTCACCTCCTGTATCGGCGTGGCATTTCATTCTGACTCACAGAGAACATGCAAACACTGAAACCTGCTGTTTCTATCTCCTCGCCTCATCTTCCTTAATGTCTCTTTTTTTCTTTCCTCCTCTCCTCTCGCTGCTCTTTATGTCTCTAATCTCTTCTTTGTTTCCTCTTGTCTCCCTTTTAACTTTTCTATATGTCTCTTTATCTTTGGTGCCTCTGTCTATTTTTTGATGTTCACGCTGTTTCATCTCTTGATGTCTCTTTTTGTTTTGCCACTCTCTTCTTACCTTGGTGTGTGTGTGTGTGTGTGTGTGTGTGTGTGTGTGTGTGTGTGTGTGTGTGTGTGTGTGTGTGTGTGTGTGTGTGTGTGTGTGTGTGTGTGTGTGTGTGTGTGTGTGTGTGTGTGTGTGTGTTGTGGTGCACTGAGATTTTTTTTTGTTTTTTTGCAGTTTCTCTGCAGAGTTTTAATTGTGTTTTTGATCTTTTTTGTCATTTTTTTGTGCTTCTTTATATTTTACGTGTCTTCTCATTTATCTTCCCTTTACCTACGGTCTGTTTTCCTTGATATTTCCTGTTTTGATTTATCTATTCCTCTTTTTTCACGTCTGACTAGTGCCATTTTGACATCTATTCAATGCATAGTTTGATGTCTCGTTTCATTTACCTTTATCGTGTTCTCTTTCATCTCTCACTTTTCTTGAAATCAGCTTCTCAAAGATCTGATAACATACTTCAGAAAAGCTAAGATTTCTTTAATTAGACACCTTGATTGTAGTTTCTGAATTGTGGCATGGCTTACAGCTGGGCAAACTATGTTTTTGAGACAAGACAAACACAGAATCCCACTTTATTCCCCCAAAACCCTTAAATTCCGTGTGGCTCACAAACCAAAACTAAACTGTAAAACTGTGTTGCTCTAATGCCCAAAAGATTGCCAGAAATAAGACGCCACATCAATTTGTCAAAAGATGAGCAGCTCACCTCAGGATGACACCAGCCTTAAGCATTTTCCTGTCAGTTCATTGTATATCCTATGTAGCAATGGCAGCTTGTTAACTTCCTCCCTGGAACACAGTTTCTAAACTTCCTAAAACATAAGTTTGACATTTTTGCTTTGTTACTTTCTGTTACTGGTCAGCCGATACATTGATGCCAAATGATATTTGACCAGATAAAGTTGTTTGATAATATTTGCCATGCTGATAAAACAAGATAATTAGGTGTTTCCCTATTTTTTTCCCACTTGGGCTGCCATACATGTTATATGTGAGTGTGATATCCATCTCTTCCAAGAATAAGATTTAAAAAAAGCTTCTAAATAGGACCCTGGTTGATCTGTCAGCTTCGGTGCTAATCTCTGCTGCTATCGACTCTGGAAACTTTAGTGGAAGATTGTTGACAACAGTAAATGTCAGGTTTCTGTGTCAGTCCCTCAATCAAAGAGCAAGTGTTGTTTTCTTTATTTTTCTATCCCCACTGACATTCAACAATCATAAAGACAGAAATCCATCATAGAAAAGGCAGAGGGTTCAATCTTTCTTCCCACAGTCACCTAATGGGAAATAATACCACGCAGCCACAGCACCTGCTGGGTTCTGAGTAAGGGGCTCGGTCTGGGGAAAAGAAAAACAAAATTCCTGCTGTCTCTATGATTTTTAGTGCACAGATATGTTGCTTGGGGTCCAAAATGTGTCTTTTCTTCTCTGGATGAAAGGAACCATCAGCTGAGGTGTCATGGCGAGCATCAGGTTGATCGCTAAGGGGAGTAGCGCTCACGCCTGGTTGATGGTAACGTGTGGAGATCACAAAAAGATCATTTTTCAAGCACGAGGGGAAAGTTTATGATAAGCTTTTTATCCAGAACTAAATCTATATCACACTCAGAGAAGAGGATGCTGGGAGCTGAATCATTGAAACATGTTTGTATAGATTAAAAATAAACTACCATATTGTAAGTATACTAAATGATTAAATGCGCCATGAAATAGCTTCTTTACTTCCCTAAAGCTATGTATTGACAATGGATGCAATGAATACATTTTAAATGAAACATTTTGTTTAGGAACCCACTGAGATGCAGTTCCCCTCAGATCTTTGGAAAAGTTTTTATGTTTAGTTTTACAGCCCACAACTTAACTGTTTCGGTTCATGCTCACTGCTCTTAACAGCCTTGTTTCCTGCCACAGAAGGCAGTTGGGTTCTGTTAGATACCGGTGTGGTCCTTACCCTTCAATACCACTAACAACATGCTGTCTGCCTGTGACATCAAGGCCACAGAGCAAGTGTCCTAACTTTGTCTCTCGTTCCCTACAGTGTAGTCTGCCTGCTGCTGTCAACCAAACACACAAATGCCCCTCCAGCCGACTAACAGGAGCATGTCTGATATTTCTAGACAAATGTTTATTTCCTTTTATATGAACACAATATATTAACAATTCATTTAAAGCACGTTATTATTGACTTCAAAGATGGTTGAACAAAAGGGATTTCAGGTGGACTTTAAAGTAAGCATTGGCGCTTCCAAGACGAGGTGGAAGTTTTTTTGGAATGGACAGTCTTAGAAAACCAAACATACCGTCGTGAATGAAACTGGCTCGGTTGGTCACCACCAATGTCAGTATATTTACACGGAAACACACCATGAGCAGAGGAGGAATGCGGCCTGTGGCGGCGGCTCCAAGCTTTTCGATTCTTCGGCGATGTGCCGCCAAAATAAAAGTCAGGGATACTTTAACTTTTAGCATAGAACTGTGGTCGGAGAGCACCTGCAGCCAATCAGTCACCTCTTTGGACATGTTGACCTTTGTTACAAAGAATTTTGTCTTGCTTGAAACACATGAACCCGCCTCCCAGCGGCAGAACACTTCCCAGGTGCAATCTCGGCTTTAGTTTCTTGTTTTATAGTCGTATTTCTCAAACTTGCCAATCTGTCAATTTTGAAAAGCTGCCAGCTGTTCGTTCAACAATCTCAGCTGTGAGTTTTGATAAGACAGCATCTTTTAGAACCGCGTTTGGTGTGTTTGTGTCCACTTTTGTCAGTTTGAGTCATGCAGTGAGGATTTATTTGCACTTCTGCTTGCACTGCCGTGTGTGTCATACAACAACGTACAGGTATAATGGAAATCAAAATACCAAGAAACCACTTGGTTAAAAAAAAAATTTGTCAGCCAAAAGAACAGCTTGATATTTTCCTTTCATATCTCATCTCTGGCATGTAATTGGGCCTGGATGTCTTCATAGCGGAGTTTCATTAAAGCGGGGACGGTGGGAGCCCAGATGGATCCATCATGGTTAACTGTGGTCGGTGACAGAGACAATCGCTCTCAGCAGGACCACTAAGCCACACTGCAGGAGCACCTCCTGCCATAGAAACCTGTCACTGACCCCTGATTGATCGTCCAATTATTCAGTCACTGTCCAGTGCTGGATGGGATCAAATAGACAGCTGTAGTAACTGTGAATGTTTAACATGACAGAAATATTAATACAGGAGAAATTAAGTATTAAATGAGATACAGATTATTTTCCCCAAACGGTTGTGTTTAGTGATTGAATTACACATGTTTGTTTGGGTTTTCAACAAGTAATTAGTTCTGTGTACTTGGTTGCCAATTTGTAGCCCGCAATTTGAGACAACATGACATGTTTTTAATGGAGGTTATTCCGAAAAATGAAAGTGCCGTTCAATGCGGAGGCTAGGTGATAAATGGGCACGAGTGATACGTGTAGTGACAGAGGGAGAAATGGAGCAATCAAGACACATTAAAGACCATTCAGAGAGGGGGTGGGAGGAAGCTAAAAGCAGAGGAGGTGAGGTGGATGCTTTAAAGGGGAATTAGGTAATGTATGACTCAGTAAATAAGGTCCACAGTTCAGATATCTATTCCACAATGGAATGAATAAGATAGCTAATTAGAGCGAGGTCATTTATCACCACACATTATATTACTGGCTTTCTGTGTGTGTTTGGGATGAATTGGGCCCTATTATGCTATTTTCTGGGTGCATATTTTTATCTTAAGTGACAGTTACAACATGTTTACATGCGTTAATGCTCATAATCCTCCTTGTTTTTCTCATCCTGGCTGTCCTGCAGCACCTCTTCTCACCTTCTCTCTGAAATGCTCCGTTGTAGCGCTTGCTCCTCCCTCCAGAAAGCAAAGTCTGCTCTGATTGGTCAGCTAGCCCGCTGTGTTGTGATTGGTCAATGTTTCACATTTCAAAAAACTCTTCCCCCAGAGCTCCAGCTCTGTCTCTCTCGTTGTTTGAGGGCCAAACTAGCCGGAAGGAGTTTTACGTCAGTTCTGTAACATTATGACCTCATAAAGTTACAGAAGTGAAGGAGAGAATTCAATGGAGCCGTTTCAGGCAGCTCAGGAGCTTCTGAGGGGGAGGGTAACTCCTTTTAGGCGTGGACTTCAGGTTTTACACTCTATGGATCTTTTACATATACACAAATATACAGCGGGTAAAATAAGTATTGAACACGTCACCATTTTTCTCAGTAAATATATTTCTAAAGGTGCTATTGACATGACATTTTCACCAGATGTCGGTAACAGACCAAGTAATCCATACATACAAAGAAAACCAAACAAATAAGTTCAGAAATTAGGTGATGTGTAATCAAATGGAATGACACAGGGAAAAAGTATTGAACACATGAAGAAAGGGAGGTGCAAAAAGGCATGGAAAGCCATCATGGTGTGGGGCTGTTTTTCAGCATACGGCACTGGCAAACTTCATATAATTGAAGGAAGGATAAAAATCTGCTGCCATCTAGCAGGATGATGAAGATGAAATGAGGGTGGACATTTCAGCAAGACAATGATCCCAAACACACAGCCAAGGAAACTCTCAATTGGTTTCAGAGAAAGAAAATAAAGCTGCTAGAATGGCCCAGCCAATCACCTGAGTTGAATCCAATAGAAAATCTATGGAAAGAACTAAAGATCAGAGTTCATAGAAGAGGCCCACGGAACGCAAGATTTGAAGACTGTTTGTGTGGAAGAAATGGGCCAAAATCACACCCGAGCAATGCATGCGACTAGTTTCTCCATACAGGAGGCGTGTTGAAGCTTTCATTACCAACAAAGGCTTTTTTACGAAGTATTAAATAAATTTCAGTAAGCATGTTCAATACTTTTTCCCTGTGTCATCACCTAATTTCTGAACTTATTTGTTTGGTTTTCTTTGTATGTATGGATTACTTGGGTTGTTACCAAAACCTGGTGAAAATGTCATGTCAATAGCACCTTTAGAAATATATTTACTGAGAAAAATGGTGACGTGTTCAATACTTATTTTACCCGCTGTATATAACACACTAAAAAAAGAGGGAAAAAGTGGAAAAGCATAATAGGGCCACTTTAAAAAAATAAAAAAACATCATTGCAGTTATTGGGATATTGTTGTCATGTCAGTTCCTGGCGAACAAATACAACCGTAACCAGATTATCTCGTTTGTGTTGCAGTCTGAGTGAGTGTGAGAGCCGGATTGCCTTTCTCTTGGCAGCAGGGCAGGTGAAACATTTAAATCTGGCCAAATGGCTGTCATGATGATGAAAACAAACTCCTTTTGATGTTTCAGTCTTCTTTTATATTCCTTTGCCCCCATCATCAGGGAAATCATAATGCCAGTTAAATAAATGCTTAAATCTATCCACTGCTTTAGTAAATGTGCTTATAGTCATCTGTGCTGATAAACTGCATGAAGTCTTGATGGTATTTCTGTGTGAGGGGGCAGTGGAAACCAATGTTCTGAATATCAAATGCTGACCACTTAAGGGTTTGAAAGTTGTCGGACTGGAAAGTATTGCAGGGAAATCAATTTGTTGATGGATTTGCTCCGAGGGTGAAATAAATCAGCTTAAATAGTTAGCATCAAGTTCAACTTGGACACTTGAAATTGTTCCTTTGACCAGTAGCAAGCTATGTTGACAGTACTGACCTTTTCCAAAACAGAGGAAGCTGTTGTAGCTTATTAGCGGTGGGTGCATCACCGTGAACTTTGACTCAATCCTCCACTGTTGAAGTAAAGCCGCTCCACAGAAGAAGCATGACTTTTGGACACTGTTTTGACACAGGATTTTATGTTGAAAAAGGCATCTTTTGCGTAAACTGTGTGAATTTATTGTCTAGCTAGAGATCACTGACAGTTTGCCGTTAGCTCGTAAGGTGGAGCAGCTCACCAACTAGCCCTGCAAGAAGGCCCTACATCACCAAATCTCCTAGGATTGCCTATCTTGTGAGGACAAGTGTTTTGTTTTTTTGCTGCCCCATTTCCTGGTGTCACTACGCCTTTGCTATTAGTAATACTGTATGTAAAGCAAAACAACAGTTTTCAATTGTGTTTAACTGATTTCTCATACACCTTCCATGTCATGATATATCAATATCAAGACAGGAAAAAGAATATGCATATATTATATTGTGGTTAAGTTTTTTGGGAGTTTTTTGTTCCTGTCATATTTTACTCTCTTTGGCCTCATTTTTCGCTGCTATTTTTAAGTCATGCACCTCTATGGAATCATCCCAGACATGGCTGAAAGTAGAGAGAACTCTAACATGTATTTTGTGCAGTACAAAGTTAGTTTTTCTTCAGTTTTTTGAAACTGAAGAAAAAAAGAACGCAAAAAAAGTTAAAAAACAATGGAATCTTTATGTCCAACATTTTTCCAAGTGCCCACAAGTGTAACCAATGTTGGAGAAAAACTATGAGGCTCAATATGCTGTATAATTTCAACCATTTGCATATTTACAACCTCCACTTACAACCCACGTTTTCTCTGCTCTGTGTTCAGCATTCTGCAGTTCAGTCGAAGTTTTTTGTCGTATGACTGTTGGCCTCAGGCGAGTCAATCATGGCTTCCCAGTTGCGATGAGAAGCGCAGAATTTAATGTTTTTTTACAGTATCTCGTTTATTTCTTGCTAAAGTTTTAATGAAACGTGTAGAATGATGTGTTGGTAATGAAAAGCCGTGTCTGACAGAAGCGTGTGTCACCCATGATTTTTTCAAGGACCGTTGGAAAGTTAAAAATCCTACAAAGATGTCTGTTTTTACAGCTTCTGGTTATGAAAAACTGAATATTTGTGGCAAGTGTTTGAAGGAAACATGCTGCCTTGGGTTTCAAAGTAAATGTCAGCCGCCCTGCCTGACTCACATCCTACTCAGTGACATGGACCTTTATGAAACAGACTAAACAGGTTGCAGGGCTCATTGAAAAGCAACACAGAAACATGGATGACCTGTGGACAGAGACACCACACGTCTGGCTGAAACCAGTTGTACCTGCTAACCTTCCCAGCTACAGTCAATGATGAGCTTCAACTGCATGAGAGATGGGAGGGAGGGAGGCTGAGAGGGAGGGAGGAGGAGGCAGAGTGCTGATGGTGAGGGGAGGTCAGCTCACTCTTCATTAGGCTGTAATTGAATTTCCGCGGCCAGTGCGGGGAGGATGTTCAGCCCTCGCTCCTCCCTGCAGGGGAGTGTTGGCTCACTCCGGCTTCCCAACCTCCCCGATACTTTCAAGGTTAGCTCAGCTAATGGGCTACTTTCTCCACGGAAGTCTCCGCTCGCCATCTGTCATGTACATGTCTGAACGTGTAGTCCCACGGGTACACGCGCCGCCACGTGTTGCTGCGGAAAAAAGAGTGGAGCGAAGTATGGGAAGTGTGTACCGCAATGGACCGCTTCAGAACAGCTGACACGCTTTGTGGCAGTGACTCAACGAGGGACCTGCAGTGCTTCAGTGTTAAAGCTGACCACGCAGACTTGGAAGGGCATTCATCATCATCTCCCCAAAAAGTTTAGAGGAGGATACCGTGAACAAGAATCACAGCAGGAACAGAAACTATTTTGAAAATTGTAAAAAAAGGTTACGTTTAATGATTTGCTTGATATTTTCTTATTGGTTGTTTGATTACTGCTACATTTTTGCTTTTGTTTTATACATCCAAAGTTGATGTCTGGATGTGGCTGTCTATGAGGGATGCATTCAAGTTCATCCCAAAACGGTCGGGCTACTAAATGCACCATGGAGTGAAATCTTCATTTCATTAATGTGCAATATTTCCAGTTGAAACCTCATTTTATAAACATCACCCTTTGATTTGTTTGAAAGGGTGAAGGGAGGTTAACTTGAAAACTGCGATGGCTTTTGTTTGGATTTTACATTCATGCTTTTTCATTCATGCTTTTTCATTCATGCTTGCTTTTGCAAGATGGGGTTGCCCTTACAAATTACTGTTTTCTGTAAAGTTGAAGAACCTATTTCAAGAGATTTCCTTGAACTGTTGGTGAAAAATTCCATCACTGAAAATCGTATTATATTGTGGCTGAAAGTCCCCACATTTCCTTGAGTGTGCATCATGGCCATGACCGGTTAAACTTGCTCTGCTGCGATGTTAGCCCAATGCTAAGGCATTAAGCTGTTGATCGACATAGAACAATGGCCCCACTGTGATCTTTTGTTCTAAAATTGGCTGTTGCATCCTACTATGATCCTCCTCTCACATACAGTACAATGGCACATTTTCAAAAGTGACCAAGCAACTTGTCCCTTGTTTGTTCCATTTGTTTTGTTTTGTTTTTAACATTTCTTTCTTGTGATCATTTTTGTGCTGAAATGACAATTTAATTAATCGTTTAACCTTTAGAGTTCATTCACAAAGCAATATTGCAAAATAATCCCTAGTCCACCTGCTCAAATCAAAGTCAATTTTTACATCATTGTAACGGAATATAGTTTTATTTCTGAAGGGGAAAAAATATGAATTAAATTGAACCCGAAAATAATCGTTAGACGAGCTGTCGTGTTTTCCAATCCCTTCATTGAGCCCTTTTAAAATTGTGTCCTTCGGAATGTTTTGTCACAAACTTTCCGTTTTTGCAAGCACAGCTATGCCATTTTCCGAGGTTATTTGTTCAGATTATGTGCTGAAAATGTAGTTTTGGACACACACAGTATTAACTGGTGGAGAGGGTGGTCCCGCTCATTCACAAGGGTCAGGGTTTCTGCTTATCATCTCACAGAGCGTGTTCAAAGGCAGCAACAAGACACATTTCAACACTATTAGTCTGCATTTGGAGCATCTTTTATCCGTTTACTCTTCTCTGCCTCGCTCTCCAGCCACTTTCTGCTAAAATGTTTGTTTCCTTGTCAGTAAAGCTGTGTGTTCAGGGCCAGGGGGACAAGTGGTGGCATTTCAGACGAGAGGCTGCAGGAAGAACGTTATCATGTTGTAGCAAGTGTTTTTTTGTTTAGTGTTTTTCCCCCCTTTCCTTTTTAATTGGAGTGTAGTTTGAAGATGAGAGCTTCTCTCAGGGGGAGGCTGACTTCATTAGCACCTGTAAGTGTCCAGGCATGTTAGCGGAAAGGGAGGGATTGAGGGAGAAAGGCACATTGGGGGAGTTATCTTTAACGATATTTGATTGTCAGGAAATCATTTCGATGTGATATGAAAAACTGAGTGGGATGTTATCTGATGCTCCACCTCCACTTCCCTGTGAGCCTCGATTCACGCAGCACTCTGAAGTCATTGTCTCCCACGTAGGACCAACTTCACAGCGTGGAACATGCTCTTGTTTTGTTTCCATAAAGCGAGCATTATTATTATTATTGCTACTGTTTTAATTGAAGTTTAAAATGAGAATAGGTGCTTCTCCCCAAGGAGCGTCATCAGCATCTGTAATAGTGGACGTAACTGGCATCCTGCCAGCGTAATGATGCCGATCTTAGTACCAAAACAATCATAAACGCAAGTTAACCATTAGGCAAAAGGCAAAAGAAAAGGGGTGGAAACGAGCAATGATGAGAGCAGTGGCCAATAAGAGACAGGGTGTTTGAGCTAAAGACTAAATATTCTCTTTAATAGTCTTCCCTGGAGAACGACATTTTTGTCTGTTCAGCTGGTTGCAAAAAGCAGCTATAAAGGATGGACGAATGGTGGCTCAGGAAACATTGGAGCATTGCTGTACGTTGGCTGAATGTAGTGATTTTAAGTAGAAGAAGGCCGATGTTTTATTAATCAGGCTACAAAGTGCCACGATTAATGATGCCTATGAAGATGGGCTCTAATGCAAACCGAGTCTTTCTTATCTTTCCTCTCCGTGTTACGTTTTTCCTTTCCTCTTCTTCTCCTCTGTGCTTGTACTCTTCTCGTTCTCTTCAACCTTGTTCACCTTTTTATGTTTGTTTTCTCATTTTGTCTGGCTCATGCATCTTTTATAATAACACTTTAATAATGAAATGCATTGGACCTTTGAGTGATTCTGGTTCCAGATGGTTTGGAAAATCTCAAGTTAGCTTTCTAACACCCAATATGTGGTTTCTCTTGATAACACATATCTTTCCATAGCTATAAAGATACTGGAGGGGCTTAGGTCCCAAGGTAGAATCCCTCCACAGTACGTGTGCACTAAGAGAAGAGTCTAAAAACGTACAAAGTTAAACTACGATACCTGTTCATCCCAAAGCACTTGGAGAGGAGCAGTTAAATGTAATTGCTCATGTTAATTCTCCACAGGAAGTGTAAGTCCTTAAACAAAATCTAAATTACAAAATACTTGTAGATACAAACACATCACAGAAATGATGCCGTGTTTATTGATGTTGCTTTTTTGCAATGAGCAGAAGAAAAAGTAGATAGTTTGATGCATGTTAGAGCCAGGCATATATATATATATACATATATATATATATATATATATTTTTCTACATATGTATAGATATATATTGAAGATATCTATATATATATATATGGATATATATATATATATATATATAAACCATATATGTTTTATATATATTCTTATAAGTAGTTATATGTCCAAACTTTTGACTGGTACTGTATATATATATATATATATATATATATATATATATATATATATGTGTGTATATACAGTACCAGTCAAAAGTTTGGACACACCTTCTCATTCAACTACTTTGAAGAATCTAAAATATAAAACATATTCTGGTTTGTTGAGCATTTGTTTGTTTACCACATAATTCCATATGTGTTCCTTCATAGTTTGGATGTCTTCAATATTAATCTACAATGTAGAAAAAATGAAAATAAAATAAAGAAAAACCATTGAATGAGAAGGTGTGTCCAAACTTTTGACTGGTACTGTATATGTATGAAACATTTATAGTTTCTGTAGGAGGCACTTTGCTTTGAAATGTTCTGACAGACAAAAGATTCACAATTCACACCTTCATGGACATTTAAAGACATTTAAAGTGGCAGAACCACATGTTGGGTCACTTTTTATTCAGACGGGGTTGGTTATTTTCTATATGATCTAATGATAAGAACTTGATAGCTCTTGTTATTATGGGGCCACTTGAAGTTTGAAACCTTAAAAATGGGATAATAGGCCTGAAAAGTTTTTTTTTACTCTTCCTCTCATAACAGAAGCTTGACGCCAGCAATGTGTGAGAAAAACTCGAACTCGCAGGTCTGAGCTGGCATGCTGCTGTTCAGACTCTGACAATGACTCTCAAGTACTAACAATCCCCACAGGGATATTTTTACAGCGGTACGAGAGCAGCTCGACAGGATGGGGTTTGGGGATTTAGAGTGAACACAACATCAGTGCTGCCGTGTTAACACTGACTAACAGTGACTGTGTCTCTGTTTCTGTTACTGTTCTGTCTTCATGAAGTATGTTTTCCTCTGTTGTATCACTTGGCTTCATTTTGTGAACGTTACACTTTAGTATCTGCAGGCAAATAGCTAATTTTTCTTAACATTTAACACCTGGCATTGAGCTTGAGTTTAATTCTTGCACCATCTTTCTGTTATGCATAACTATAAATAGTCTGATGTCCTCATGCCACTAGGCCACTTGTCCCAGAGGCAGAATATTCCTTTGTTTAAATCCAAGAATCAGAGTCTTCATAAAACGTTACGACTTTCTAACTTTAGAGAAGCGTTCTAAAGCAAAATGGCTTCTTTTATATAGGGAATAATCACTATAAAAAATTCTGCTTTCACATGTAGAGAAAGATTTTGGCATCGTAAGCATCCTGGGGTCTGTTTGTAGCCCGAAAATAATTAGATTCTTCAAAAAAGCTTTGGTTGAATGCAGGTAAACAGTCCCGTGTAGAATAAAAGAGACAGAACTCATTGGCCGAATGGTAATCTCACAACGTCTGACGATGATTAGGCTTTTTATTGGTTTAAAATTAGCTTGTTAGCTGGCTACTTGTGAAACAATCCTGTCGTACATGTCGCCTCTCAACTCCAGCTCCTGTCTTTTATCTGAAGTTGCAACTTGGAGTAAACTACGAATAACAAGTATACCATAAACATCCATTCATCCATTTTGAATTGTGCAATTTCAGTTAAATTTCTCTGCCTTTTTATAGGCGCTGTACTTTAACAAACCCCTCCTGTAGAATTAGCCAGATTGACTTCAAATTTGGTCAGTACAAAAAAATGATTAAGCGTTTGCGTTTTCATAAAACATTGTTGGCGTAGTTGGGCGACAAAAAAAACGCCTTACGCCATGAAAACAGGAAGTTGTTGTACTTTGTCAAATGTGCTTCAGACGTCCAATGTAGGATAAGGGTCCAGGTTTGAGGACATTTACATGCCAATAAACACTATAGTGTTACTATCTTGTTTAAGCTTGCGGCTTTAATTGTTCTGTTGGATTTGACTAGTTGACATTAAGCACAGAATGTATGTCAAAACTGAGAATTCATATTTCCTAAATAATAAATAAGTGGGACCTTCATTTTTAAATATGCAGCAGAAATACAGCGGGGCCTGATAGAGATGTCAGAGTGGTGGTTCTACTGTGAAGCAGTAGCCTGTGTGCGTGTGCTGTAAATGTGTTGTGCTTGAAGGCATAGACATGAAATCGTCCGTCCTCTCTTCAAAACGCTGCTATCATCATTTTTACGTTGTGGAGGCAAACTGCCCATCTGTAATACATCTCTTATCACTGCTTCAGTGGATATATAAGCTGCATGTATTTTTGTGTGACGGGAGAAGAGAAGGAGCGGAGTGTAGCTTCAAAATCCCCCCACCCCCCAGACCGGCTTATATCATCACAGACTCTCCCTCAGAATCCTTTTCTTTTTTTTCATGTGTTTTTTATTTTTTTTACTACGTTTGCAAAAAAGCAGCTTCAAATATTCCGAGCCTGGCACTCGGTAAAAAAGGAAGGATGTTTGATGGAGTTCACAGTAGCAGACGAAATATTTTGGAGGAATAAATTAGCAGCTTGGCTCTTTGGTGTTGAGCCAAGACTTCTGGGAAGTAATCCAGCACCTTGGAAAGACAAGATTCGGATGCCATATTGGATCCACCATAATTTGAGGTTAATTGAATTGAAAATCCCCCTCTGCCTCACCCAAAATAAATAAATAAAGACAAATCTCCAGTAGGGGACGACGAAACTGTATGTGTTACAGAAAATATAGCAGGTATTTGATTACTTATAATCCTGTTTTCTGAACCAAAATGAACTTATAATGGTAAATTGTCATCAATATGGTATTTCCCTAAACGAATACTTGTGGAGGACAGCTGGGCACACTGTGATGTGTCTTCCTCTTAACTTAGTTTGGGTGTTTGTGACTGAATTCTAATTAAAGGCTCAGAATAAGATGCAACACGTTGCTGAAGCAGAAAACAGATGGAGGGCAGCGAATATTCAAAGAGTTGGGTAAATGGGGTCCACGGAGGTGACCCAGGCATCGACGTTGTCTAAGCCCTCATCATGTCCTGGACTTCACATTCTAATAATGACTAATGTGTTTGCAGACATCAGCCTGCTCTCATTAGGGTGATTTATAGCCTTGCCAATTTTCAGTAAACCCGAGGAGCCATATTCCAATTTATTCAGGTCAAATTAACCGTTCACAATTAGACGCGATAACCTTTCCCGCTTCCCTCTCCTTGGCTGAATGTGCTGTACATACAATACAAATGTTCTTTGTTTAATCTCACTGGCTGTCATTAGGAGGTTGGAACGTAGATGGACTTGTAAATCGAGAGCTTTGCCTTACGGCTCAGCTCCTTCTTCACCAAAACGGTCCGGTACAACGCCCGCATCACTGCTGACGCTGCACCGAACCGCCTGTCCATCTCCCGCTCCATTTTACCCTCACTCGTGAAGAAGATCCCGAGATACTTGAACTCCCTCGCTTGGGGCAGTGACTCACTCCCAACCCAGAAGGTGCAATCCACCGTTTTCCGGAAGAGAACCATGGCCTCAGACTTGGAGGTACTGACTCTCATCCCGACCGCTTCACACTCGGCTGTGAACCGCCCCAGTGCGTGCTGAAGGTCACGTTCTGAAGGAGCCAACAGAACCACATCATCTGCAAAAAGCAGGGATGTGATTCTGAGGTCCCCAAACCGGAAACTCTCCTCCCCCGGCTGCGCCTTGAAATCCTGTCCATGAAAATCACAATCAGGATTGGTGACAATGGGCAGCCCTGGCGGAGGCCAACACGCACTGGACTCCAAGAAGGCCGCGTACTCCGAACTGCCGTTTGGTGCATAGGCACAAACGACAGTCAGAGACTTTCCCCCTGCGATTCCCAGCCGCAGAGAGGCGACCCTCTCGTTCTCCGGGGAGAACTCCAGAACAGCGGCGCTCAGCCGGGGGCTTGTGAGTATCCCCACACCCGCCCGGCGCCTCTCACCCTGGGCAACTCCGGAAAAGGAAAAAGTCCAGCCCCTCTCCAGGAGTTTGGTTCCAGAACTGCACTGTATGTTAATGTAACAAGAGGAATTCATCTTCACTCTTGGTAGTAATCTACCGTTTTTCTCAAAGCTATTGGCAGTAATTCAGACACATGGAACAGGTTCATTTGAGACCAGACCACTTCAGGCAGGTTGTATCCCAAATGGGGCCTTCAGGATTAACCAGCAGAGGCCTGTGTGACAGTTTAATAGACAGCATTCTTCACTCTAGTCTTGATTACTGCTGTTCTAATTTGTTTTGCTCTGCTTTAATAATGTCTAGTCAGTTCTGGTCTTGCCCAAATGCTGGACTGTCTTGTCCGGGTGAAGTGATGGTGGGTTCGGGTGCTGTTTGACTTGAAGAGATAGACTGTCATTTAATCAGGCTCATTAAAAAAGTAGATCACAGGAGAGAGAAGATAAATAAGGATGGAGGGAGGCAGTGGGAGAGACTGATCTGAGGACTTGGCTTCGTGTTTGTTGGTTTTGGCTGGTCCCGCTGTCTTCGGTGTTTCAGCCGTCCGTCGGAATCAGGAGTGTCACCCCGAGAGGCAGCCGCTGCCAAACGGCATCAAAACAAACCAAAGACGAGCTGAGTGATGGGAGGGAAGATGAAGAGAACTAACAAAAGAAGGGACCAAAAAGGAAAGCCAGAATGAAGCAGGAAGGAAACAACAAAGTGCAGAGATATAGAAGTTATGTCTGTCAGCTGCAGTTTAGCCTGCGAAAGTTTGAAAGCACTGCCGCTTTTCCTCCATCCTCTGATATTCAGAATCCAATTAGGTGGTTGTGTTGGAGGGGGTTTGCTCAGTGACAGCGGCCCATTTGTAAGACATGCTATATGAGGAACACCGACAGAGGCAATATTTTATTAATGTCCGCCTGTATTCTGCAAATAATGGTCCTTTTTTTGTGAGGCGTTGCACACTGTTTTTGTGTAGAAGTTTAAAAGCAAATGGAGAAATCCTAAAATAAAAATATTTTCATTTCAGAACTGAGTTACAGGGTAAATGGTACATGGACTGTACTTGTATAGCGCTTTTCTAGTCTTCCGACCACTCAAAGCGCTTTTACATTACTAATCATTCACCCTTTCATACCCAGCCTTCGGGAGCAACTCAGGGTTAAGTGTCTTGCCGAAGGACACATCGACATGGACTGCCGGAGCCAGGGATCGAACCGCCGGTCCTCTGATTGGAGGACGACCCTGCTCTCCACTGAGCCACAGCCGCCCCCTGGGTGAAGGCTTCCATTGCATTATACAATTGGACTGCTGAGAGTGAAAATGTGTGTGTGTGCAATCTGGTATTTTGGTCAAAGATAACAATTTACCTGCACAAGGGAGTTGCACAGAGGTAAATTCATGACATATTCGCATGACCGTCAATTCTGCTTTTTAAATATCGTCACACAAAATTGGAAAATAATACAACTTTCAGCTGGCTGACTTGACTTTGAAGTTGGTAGCCCCATTCATACAACTAATTAGGATAGTGTTATTTTTATCAATATATGAACAAGAGAAAAGATAAAACAAGTTGTTTCGTGTTAAAACATGTCGGGCTGAATGTTTGCTTCTGAAGAACCCTTTTATGAAGAAGGAGCTTTTCAAGGGTTCTTTGTTAGACTAATAGTTCCATTTCAAAAGCCCTTTTCATCCTTTTTTGGAAGAAAGAGTTCTCCAGGGATTGTCGAGAGCAAGAATGTTAAAAGATCCTGCCTGCCCACTCACCCAAAAACTGTGATTGTGATCTATGATTGTTGGGGTTTTGTGCTGCACGACATCAGCACCGGCCCTTTAGACACCTCTTAAGGCTCAAGGCCGCTGGGAGTGGTTCCCATGGCACCGGGCTAAACTGTGAAACTAAAAGCATGGCTTGAAGCAGTAGGTTCTGGTTAGCACCATTAGAAGGTGGAAAGGTTGGATAGAAATTCCAGAGAAGGTCCTCGGTGGAACCATTACACCATAGAAGGGCCCTTTGTAGATCCTTTCATAGGGGGTTCTGGGTTGAACCGTTCACAGATGGTTCTTTGTACAACCCTCTATGTTGGGATTCTCCTATGGTGAAAAGCCCTTTTATTAATGTATTAAGAGTGTGGTGCTGATAATATATCTAAACATATTTCTCAAAAGTTCTGTTTTTGAATTCAACAAAGAAACCAACTTTCTCCCACATTATATAGTGTATAAAACATAAGCCGCACTAGAAGTATTTGGCTTATAATTTGTCCACATTTGACTTTAATTAGAACTATTCAAACATTGAATCTGACCATTTGATGCCATCACCTCTCCTTAGTTTACTTACTCTGTTTTTCTCAGTTGTTGTATACGTCTGTGGGATCATGGTTATGTTATTATTTGACACCATAGACACAACAATTGAACCAAGAAAGCCTAATATTAACACAGAAAGCATAAAATGTTTGTCCTTAGGCATTTATTAGTTTCTGACTCCAGTGAAAGCGTGATAAACAGTCAAATTCCCCCAAACTGCTGCATCTCTAATCTACTTTTTGACTAGCTAATGTGATATTTTTTCCTGTGAAACTGTTTGGAGCCCCCCTGGGGAGGCCTGTCTTGCCCTTTGAAATTCTCTGTTGTCGTCACAGCTTTGGTTAAATGAAACGGTTTGTGTTCCAGACAGACCGATAAGAAAACACTGATGAGTCACGTCTCTCTGGTGGAGGCACGCACTCATTATCACATTTTCGTCGTCTTATTTTCCACATGCATCTGTTGTTTGTGTCCTCAACATGATACCGGAACCATTTTTGGCCAGCCGGTTTGCACCGTATGGTATTTTTTTATCACAACCTTGTGCGGTTAAGATGGCATTAAATGCAAATGAAGTTCAGCAACGTGTTGATGACTGAATTTCCAACATGCCTTTCTCACACGGCTTGAGAGAGATTGATTTTACGTTTGATAAAATTTGAGGTTTACTGACCATTTTCCAAAGTGTAAAGTTTTAAATTGACTCGAAACAATTCTATCGACTATCAAATCAGTGCTCTTTACTCAAAAAAAATGTAAGTGCTAATACCACTTTAGTTGTCAGGGATACAAAGACATCTGGACCATGGTTGATTATCAGTTTCACTGTGTTTCTCTGTGACGGCTGACTGTGTCTGGGCTTTAGAAACACAGTAACAGTAGACAGACAGCGAATGAAACATGGCCTTGAGTCTGGCTTTCCAATTTTTTTTTTATTGACCTGTCAGACCTGACTTGACGTTTGAGCAGAAAGATTTACAGGCTCCATTAGGGTCAGGATTGATTTCTTTCAAAGGCAGCTCTGAGGAGAGGTTGGAGAAAAAATGTGTTGTATATATATAACCTTCTCTTTGATTGATTAACGCTTTCTTTCACTTTTTTGGAGTTTGACTTTTCTTTCCGCATCTCTATATTTTGTCACCTTCCAGTATATTTTCTATTTTAGCAGAAGAAGTGGGGGATTTATAAGTTCTTGCCGTTTTAGAAAGTCTGGATATCAGTTTTGATTTGAACTGACTCCCATGTGTTGCACCAATAACTCTTTCTGCAAGGGATTTTTATAAAAAATGTATTTAAAACTCTTGCGTTGTGTTATTTGCTCACTGACAATAAACTGAACTAATCCTTTGGCGCCGCAGTATCTGTAATTCCCTCATAGGGCATAATGATTTTTGTCTATTGAAACGATCATGAGCATCACTGTAACGCTGTTTAGTTTTTTTAACAAAAGGCTTTATGAGCGCACGTTAGGAAGGGCTGATTTAATATTATTCCTCATGGTTGGATTATTTCTCTTTAGGGTAACATTCCGTCTAATGACTACAGTAAAGATATATAAAAAGAATTTAGTTGATCTTTTTTCACTCTGGGTGAGAGTTTGATGTGGGGCCTACAGGGAAACATTTCAGTATGGAGCATGTGGCATAGGCAGATGTCTTGTTTGATGGCGACTGCTAATGATTTAGTTTTTGTTTGATCTCTTTTGTAAGAGAGCACGGAAGTGAGGTTTTGCAATTTGTGGACAACTTTATGAAGCTCTGCTCTTTTATGTCACTACGGCCAAATTTACCCGACGATCCTACCGTGCTCTTTTGGTGACGTCAAAAACATTCCACAATATACTGATGAAATCACTGTCTCTGTCTCTATTTCTGCAGAGCACCTAAAGGTGGCCCTCGAGGAGTACATGGTGAGGTTGCCGAAGGTTCGAATCCTGAGGACCAAGAAGAGGGAGGGGCTGATCAGGACTCGCCTGCTGGGAGCCGGCGCCGCTAAAGGAGAAGTCATCACCTTCCTGGACTCCCACTGCGAGGCCAACGTCAACTGGCTGCCTCCACTGCTGGGTGAGGAAAACAAACGCACGCAACTCATCAGCATTACATGTCCACACTCTGACTTTCCCACTAACATGAATCCCTATTGTTACTGTGTGATACGTTGCCAAATTTGAATATTTTTGCGAAAAAGTCCTGATAAAGGATAAAAGTACAAGAAAGCAAATCTGACATTCATTGATAGTCTTCATAACCTTGCTGGGTGAAGGAATATCTGCTCATGTACAATGTGTCTTCATACTGTAGAAAAACATGATCTAGCTTTACTGATCCCGATCCAGTATTTTTCACAATACCATCATGTATGCAATAAGCCTTTATTTTCAAAAAAGTATCAAAGATATTTCATATTTCTAAATAATCAATGCATCTTCATCAAGAGCAGCTGAAAAATGGAGAAGCTGTGGTGGTCAACAGTGCAGCAAGTGCTTTCTGGAGTTTACGTGTTTTGCATATCCACAATCTTTCAAGACAATCGCTAGTAGACTTTTACTTTTGAAGTTTTAAAGCCAAAAATCTTAAGAGACACTTCTACATACCATCTATTGTCATTAACTGTGTACCAACAAGTCTGCCTGCATCTGTGTCTCTCAGACCGAATCGCTAAAAACAGGAAGACCATCGTCTGTCCGATGATCGACGTGATCGACCATGACAACTTTGGCTACGAGACGCAGGCGGGGGACGCCATGCGAGGGGCGTTCGACTGGGAAATGTACTACAAACGGATACCCATCCCTACAGAGCTGCAGAACAACGACCCCAGCGAACCCTTTGAGTGAGTGCAGATATTTATGTGATGTCTTTTGCCCTGTTTCCACTTTCATACACATATCGGCTATTCCACCTGCATGCTGCACAGGACGGGCAATGACAGGGCTGCAGTTTGGGGCTTAATGGTCTCCATAGCATTAGACTACATTGACGCTGATCCGCCGGTAAATCGGAAAATGCATATTTTTTTGTCTCCTTTTTGGCCTTTTTTTCACACTGAGCTGGCAGATAAAAAAGTGACCTTCAAACATTAGTGTGGACGCAAGATGTTTTCAGATTGATCCAACTTAGTGTGGATGTAATCTACAGTAAGTGACAGAAGACGTCATCTCTTGGGCAACACATACTACGAACACCAGGTTATATGCAAATTCAATATGTCTGCAATCTGTACAGAAGTAGTTCCATCAGAACATATTTTTTGGGTTGTAATTTTTTACCAACAGTCATTCTCTGTGGACATTTTTTTCTTATTTTTCTTCCTCTTTGGGGAAAAGAATAATGGAGTCTGGCCAAAGATTGGATGTTATTGTTCATATCAATCATCTTAAGATGGCGATACAAACTTATTGGGTTATTGATTGTGTGTAATGATGTCAAGATAATATAACTTTCATTTGAAGAAAAAAAAGGAATACATTTGTTGTTGGGGTTATTGGGAATATATGAATATTGACCGAGTGTGAAATTTCATTCTTGACCTGGGAAACAGTAGTTTGATAAAGTAGACGGTGAGATGCAGTCAAAAGCTCGAGGAAAACGTGCTCATTTACACCATAATGCTGAAATATTTACACTACCTAGCTAGCTGTAGGAGGAATTCCTAACCACATTTGTGATGCAAATTCAGCTTTACAGTTTACAGATTCACAGAAAAGGATTATGTAGTGATTTATTGAGGAAAATGCCAAATTGCAGCTTCCATTCTCTCAAATGTGAGGATTTGCTCCTTTTCTCTGTTTTATATAATTGTTAATTGAATTTTAGGGGCTTAAGTTCTGTTGTTGTTTTTTGTCTCCTTGGGGACAATTATAATTTTAATTCATCACAATTTGCAACAATCTATACTCAAAATAATGAATCACTTAATTGCAAAAAAGAAGTCAAGAAAAATTGGTCATGAAAATAATCACTAACTCTAACATTACTCCGTTGCAAACAGGACCAACAGCTTCCTTGACAAGCAGCACTTTCATGGCAGCTAACCTTTAAGTAATGGAAGCCAGAATAAATAAACTATACCCAGAGACACATTTTGCCATTTGTAAGGCCAAATAACTGCATGTAATGCCAGACACTCCATTTGTGAGCCCCGGGGGGGATTGGTGGGACAACGTTTCTCTATGTCTGGATGCCAAAGACTATTTGAGTGTCCTGGGAAATAGGTATCATCAGGCAGGGGCGGCTGTGGTGCAGGAAGATAAGAGACTAAAGAAGAAGGAATGAGCTGCAGAACAATCAGAATCAATCCTCATTTCGTGAATTAGTCTGCTCTTCTTGCCCAATGAAATGACCTTCATCAGTGCAAATCCAATTTGAGTCGCAAAGATTTTCATTTTCATTCTGATGGACATTGACGCAGCGGAGAATGAGGCACGGTGGGACGGCGAAATCCATCTTGGAGGTGTGTGTGTGTGTGTGTGTGTGTGTGTGTGTGTGTGTGTGTGTGTGTGTGTGTGTGCGTGTGTGTGAGTGTGGGAGTATGATTTCACCCCCGTTCTCATGCCTCTGTCACTGTCTCTTTTGTCAATGCCATCACCTCTCTCCCCGTCTTTTCTTTTCTTTCGTCATGTCTCTCTCTCTCTCATCCCTCCTCCGGGCTTCAATGTTTCATTTAGCAATAAGCTGCAAGGTCAAGAGACTGAAATAGAGAATGTCAACTGGAGCATTTCTAATTAGTCTAAATTGTGAGTCGGAATATTCATGGTGCATCGAGTTGAATCTTTTTATCCTTCGGTGGACTAACGCTTGCCAAAGAACAGTGACTTAAGAAGACCAGCACGGATTTTTTCCAGCTGAAGAAGTGAATACCTGCTCCTGGAAAATGTTGTCAAAACACAAGCAGACCTACAACAGTTTTGGTAAAGTGACATAGAATACATTTTTCTCAAGTTTAGAAATTTAGATTAAGAACTTTCTATCAAATAATAAGAGAAGAGTACAAATCTAACGACACATTTAATCCCAGACGGATTTAGCTAGTACAGAAATGGGGACCTTTTTTTTTTTTTTATTAAACAAAGTATGCCAAACTGTACAGTGTATCAGTTAAAGAATGACGTATAGATAAAATATAGCCTACATTTAAGAATAAGTAAATAGTATTGTATGTTTCTAGTTATTTTAAAGCTGTTGAGGTCAGTTCGGTCACTGCTGGTCAATGGTAATTCAGTGGACCTTTTTACTGGCTGAAAGTCTGCAATTGTACTTTCCAAATTCAATTTGACACTGTGTTTCCAAACTGATTTCCTTCTCTGAAAACCCCAAACAAAACATCAAAGTGGTAGAGAAAGTAATTGCAGAAATTCAGAGCTGCACCATTCTCTCTACAAGACTACAACAATTACTTTTAGAATAACTTAGCCTTGTGGTAACTTAGTTTACCACAATGGATGGATGGATTGGTGGGTGGGTGGTAGTGTTGGGTGGATGGATGGATAGAAAGATAAATAAATCGATAGAAAGAGGGAAAAAAAGATAGATGGATTGAAAGAGCATTATCTATCATTTGTATAAATTCCATAAAATGCCTCCCAGCAGAACAATGTTTAACCAAAAAGCAGTTCCTGAACATCAGCTAAACAGAGCAGTTGCTAAGCAATGGAGCAGCTGCAGAAGTATGATTGGTGACTTTGGGTCAGGGTACCGCCGTTTAAATGAAGTGTTGTGCAGCTGGAGAGGTGTGTTCACCTGGTATGCATGAATGTTTGTGGGAAAACTGCCAAAAACTACCGCGCTCTGCCTTTTGTGACTGTTTGAGAGTTTTTTCCTGCAGATACCAGAGTCAGACATGCACGGCAGCTTATGGACCGTATGTCAACTAACTAGAGCTGTACTAGGGTTATAAAGCTCAAATCAATATTACAATATTAAAAAGAATATGTATCTGATATTGATCACCATACGTCAAATGTAATAACAAACAAAATCATGACATGGCGTAACATTCTTCACATATGTAAAAAAAATAAAAAAATAATCTAATAACCATTTATAGTCAATTAGCAAGCAAATGATAAACATATAAACTGAAGGAAATGAATTAGGCTGAGGCTTTAGGTTTCTTTTCATTTCTGAGTATTCAATTATTCCAATGATATGTTGAGTAATGGAATGAGTATCATCAGTGGTAAAGGGCATAGTAAATATTAAAGGAATTCACCAGATGAGGTCTCTTATAAAATAAACAATGACGAAAACATCTAAATATTTAATATTACAATTCAAAATTCAAGGGTTTTTCCAGCCCTGTTAGCTGTAGAAGCTAAGCTAGTTGCCAAAGTTAATTACAGCTCGGTAAGTTAATTACAGGCTAATTACTGCTGTGTCAAGTGAACACATTAGCTTTCAAAATTCAAACGCTAACAGTGTGATGAATTCTGTTGTTTTTATTACAACCTGACTCTTTTTTTCAAACCCTTTTCTCTTTCCTACATTTGAAAGCCAGCGTCAGCGGCTGGTGTGACAGTGATGAATGTCCACGCAGTCGCTCGCTGTGTGAAAACTCTGCAGGTTATAAAAGCCTTCTGGCAGAAAAGAAAAGAAAACATATTCGCATTTCCTCAAGTAATAATATTAAAACCCAGATTTAATAGTTGGTGGCACCCGGTGGTTCAAGAGTTAATGCTGAAAATAAACGGTTTATTGGAAAACATTTGTGGCCTCTGGCTGCTGTTCAATGATCCACATGTTCACCACCTTCACCTGAGTTGTGTGATATCAGTGTTGTTTACCCAGAAGCCAACACGTTTCGCTCCGCGCAGTGTGTTTGTGTTTTCGCCATCCGTCAAACAAGAGCCGACAATCTCCACCACACAAATCAGTGCCCACACGGCGTCCGTGCTCTGTCTGTTAGGCTCACACACTCAAGGGAAGTTCAACAGCTTTAAATCACTGAACTTTGTGAAGTCAAACACACAAACACACACACACACACACACACACACACACACACACACACACACACACACACTCATGCAACTCACGCCTCTCCGCTGTCCCCCTGCAGCCATGTTGTTTATCCTTTGTCTCCTGATGAAAGTCTGTCCACTGCATTCTATTCAGCACTAACACAAGAAGTGTGTGTGTGTGTGTGTGTGTGTGTGTGTGTGTGTGTGTGTGTGTGTGTGTGTGTGTGTGTGTGTGTGTGTGTGTGTGTGTGTGTGTGTGTGTGTGTGTGTGTGCTATGTGTTTACATCCTCCAGCATACAAGTAACAAGTCTCATATAATGACCTGCTTAGACTTCACCACAAGAACTGTCAAGCCTAGATCACAGTTTTCTCATGATTTTAAATCTTCACTTTATTAGAAAGACAGGAAAAATACAATGCAATCAATAAATATTGGAAAAGTCATGAAAAAGGTCTCAGAGGGCTGTCCACTATATCCCCCAAACAAAGGGAGGCAGGGGAAGAAGAGAGGGATATTCTTTTTTTTCATTTTGTGGATTTTACAAGGTTTAATGTGTGATTATTTGAGGGCTCACTCATGTTTACTTACTCCTTGAATTCATAAACTTTCAGCCCTGTGTCTGATATGATTGAATGTCAATTTCTTTGGCTAATTTCACTTTATATCTTAGTTTATTTGCTCAAAGTTTCAAACAAACATGTACTGTGAGTGCATGTTAATTCTCCTCAAACTGAACACCAAATCTTTAGATATCTGAACCACTGTCAGAGTTGGAGTATAACATTTACACAATTCTTCTTTTCCATTATGAACCCATAACCCCACTGGAGCTGGACCAACCAATCATGTTTCTCAATCCCTAGGTCTACACAAGGCATTGTTCAGATTTTTGAAGTATCCACCTCTTTACGAGCCAATAGTTACCCATTACACCCATCTTTTCATATATCCACAGGGAGGTTTATCTTTGAGCAATAAATCCAGCCTTAGCTTCTGACTGATCTCCAGTTCTTTCTACTATTGTCTCAGTTTCTCTCCTTACACACATTTTATCTGATCCTTCATGAAGTGAAGTCATGGAGCACAAATTCAAATGCTGAAGTAAAAAATGTTTAAAGACACACAAACGCATCAAATCAAATTTTCTCCACTTCCCTCTTTCTATTGTCTTTCTTTACGATCACACATCCTCAAAATTCACTTTGCCTTCAGTGTGAAGACACCTGACAGTCTTTTTTACTTTGTACCCCAGCGCAATGGATTAAGATGAAACAATCTTCTATACAGCCAAGCATGATGGTTAGCCACCACCGTCTGTCATGTAATATATCACAGATCAATACAGAAAATCCTCTCATAATGAAGAGTTTGTACTGCTCTTTGTGTTTTTCTCCCACTGGTGTCCTCACGAGAAGCTGTTCAATACATTTCATTCAGTTCCGGTGGCGGGAGGAGCTCCTTATGCACTCTGAGCTGAGGACCATTACGTCTGATGTTTTTCATATCGGACAAAGATCACAATGGTTCGGATGGGTTATTTGGTTTTGCGCTGTGAAGACTGTCACTGGGTTTCTAAACACATGCAGGTTACATCAGGCAGGAATAGACTCTGACTCTCACAGCCTGTCAACAGTTATAATATATTAGTCAGAACTGCATTTATCTTGATTCATTTAATCCCCTGTGGTCAGAAATAGGTCCTTTCGATTTACTAATTTTTGGGATCAAACTTAGCTATTAGAAACTAGTAGAAACCTGGCTTGGTCAAGCAAATCAAGTTTAGTGAGGGCGAGGAAATAAATCAGATTTATGAATCATATACCTTGTATATGTACTGTCAGGGCAAAGACTTTAAAAATTGAATCTCCACCTCCTATAGTCTTGAAAGTTGTCTGTTAAATGTTGGTAGTGTCACAATTGTGCATGAATATTGAGTAAGAGAGAAACACAAATATATCTAGAGTTTCCTTTTTTTCATTATTCCTGTCCTTTCTGTATTTGCCTGCTTCACTGTTTTCTGTCTATTCTGCTGAGACAGTCAACAAATATGTCTATGGCACTATATTTACTCGACCATTTTTTGCTTTGCCTTAAAAGCCCCACAATGGAACAAAAACGTATTGTAAATAGCATAGCACAACTTTCTGCAGAAAAAAACCCCACACAATGCAATGCATCACATACCTGCTGGTGATGATGCAAGTGTCTGAAACCTTGATTTACTGCTTACTATAGCGTAAACTGTTGAGTGAGCATTGTACAGGGAGAGCACACACATCACTCTCGTTCTCTCTGTGGTGCTGGACACCCTGTGTCTGACTCTGTCCACAAACCCTCAGTAAACGTCATACAACCAGGACTATACGCACTGCCTCTGTTACTATCACCCACACATGGTTCACCCTGGCAACCATGCAGTGCTCCATAGCAACAATCAATATGCCATGACTGTGATCCTGAGTAGATCCTTTTATGTGAATGTGAACTCCTACATACTGTTCGTCTGTGCGTCCGTCCGGTCCATTCTCGTGAACGCAATATCTCATAACACCTTGAGGGAGGAGCCTTGTTTGGACTCAAGGATGAACTGATAAGAACAAAGGTCAAGTCATTGTCACTGTTAATTTAAAAAAGCACATTTTTGGCCATAACTCAAGAATTGATATGCTACATATGACAATTTCACACATAGTCGATGGGATGAAATGATGAAGTGATGAAATGTTGGACAGACTAGGATGTAAATTCCTCGCACACACAAAAAAAGGTTGGCAGGGGTAAGAAGCAGTAATTCTAGTTTTTATCTGCTTGTGTTTTTGTTTGTTATGAGATCTGAGAAATGATGAATGGAGAAAAACTTTGGCAAGAGGAGAGCTCCACTTAAACGCTGAGTCTCATTTTGTTGTTCCTTTAGTGGCCCTAACAGTGAGTGATCTTCTGTGTCCTGCAGGTCTCCAGTGATGGCAGGTGGACTGTTTGCTGTGGACAGGAAGTGGTTCTGGGAGCTGGGAGGATACGACACGGGTCTGGAGATCTGGGGAGGAGAACAGTACGAGATCTCCTTCAAGGTAACAACTTAAAAAACAACACCACCTCACACAGAACTACTGTACTGTTAGTGTAGAACATATTTAATAGAGTCACTGCAACACCTCCGTGTCAATCTTCAATGTTGAGTGTTGTCATGAATTCCATAAAGTGGGAGGTTCCTTTCTATGTTTGTCAGCCTGTGTATATTTGTAATGGATATTGCATAGTAGTATTGGATACATGTGTAGATTATAATGAGCACTATGAACTTTGTGTTCTTTTGTTAGAAACATGAGCAATATTTTAATTTGCATTTGCAATTTATAGTAAGTTAAACTGTCAAAACAATTATTTTGATGTATTTGATTTTTATCACCATTCAATATTGTTGTCCACATTAATTGCACACATATATTTTGCATGGTTGTTTTGCATACCTTTACAACAATGATTTAATTAAATCAAACATATTTATTTAGCTATTCGGGGAGAACATATTTCATTGGTGCTGTAATCATAGTTGTTATTTTGAATACCCAGCCCTTCTCAAAAGGCTTTCATGTTGTTATTCAAGTTCTGCTCATATTGTGCAGTTTTATTTACAGTGTATCACAGAATGGGAGTAGCAGGGTTTCAACAGTTCTTCCCATTTATAGTTACTCATTTACAGCTAAGATGCATCTGAACGCATCTATATTGTGACATCTGATTGCTTTTTAAGGAGGAAAAATGGTGTTTCACATGTTTCTCCTAATTATTCATTTGTTTATCCACGGCTCTTCAACTAAATAGCTAAAGGAAAAAAAATATGTTGAGCCCATGAGACATTCCTCATTATGGTTTCCACTCTTGTTTCAGTCATTTGAGCTGAACATACTGCCGCATGGAGGACTCTCCACATTAATCATACTCAGAATATCATATTAGATCATGCTTTTGTCTGGTGCTTCAGCATGAATTATTCTATTGCATCGCCATAACTGCTCGCGACTGGGCCAGCATGTTAAGAACCAGCCCCCCCCCCCTGCTGCCTCCGTCAGCGGGCTTCTGGACGGACAAAACGGCCCGTCACAATAATTGAATTCTGGTCTGAGCGAGTAAGGACTTTTGTCGTCTCACTCAATTAAGCACAAAGGCTACTGCTGGGTAATTTAATTTGATTGGACATATTCACCTTCTGCTGCTTCGTTAAAGTAATGCATTCACATTGCGTTACTCTGTTTTGCTAATTACCTCCGCCAAGGAGGTTATCTGCAGGGTTACAGAAAAACTACTGGATTTTCATGAAACTTGGTGGAAGGGTGTAGCATGGGCCAAGGAAGAACCTATTCCATTTTGGATTCACACATTATTGTTCACGTTGGTTAAAGGTGCTGTACATGACATGAAGCGTCTGGGCCGGGATTGCCTGCACACGGCTCTCACCTTTGACATCTCCAGCAAATATAGACTTGTCTGAGACGAAATGGTGGCTAACAGCGTTAACAGTGTAGACTACTGCAACAGTTCTGACAAAGCTAACAGTGTTAACCTGGGGGGCGGAGTGGGAGCTATGCTTCCGGGCCAAGTGGCAACCTCCAGTTTTGCAGAGTGATCCAATGCAAGTGTCTTAAAACAGTCATTCTCTCCTCTGGTTGCAAAAAGAAGTCTGATTGTATAGAAGTCTATGAGAAAGTGACTCTACTTATCACTTGATTTATTCCCTCAGTAAACAATTTTAACATGAGTTTTATGATCCCAGTCGTTTCAAGTCTTCTTCAATACAGCATGATGTTCATTTAGTAAATGATGGTCCCATTCAAAGTAAAATAGACCATAAAGCAGAGAATACCTTATGGCAGGCTTACTGTGATTGACAGGTGGCTGCCGCTACCAGAGCCATATACGGCGTCACTACCTCACTCCTCCGCATTCCAAATATGGTAACGTCCATTAGCTGGTTGCAAAAAGCCAACGTGGCGACAGTCGTAATTCAAGACGGCAATGGTTGAATCGCTGAACTCAAGGCTTCATAACATCAGTCCACAAACCAATGAGCGACGTCACCATGACTACATTCACTTTTTATTGACAGTCTATGTTCCAGGCCGACATCGTCCCGCCTCCTTTGGCCAGGACAGCGTTATCAGCTGTAACTGCAATATGGACGCAGTGCAGAAAGTCAGAAATAGTCAGATTAATCACGCGTATGTAAATGCAGTCAGTGTTGTTAAGGGCATATGAGTCAAATATTGGCTGGCACAATTTTCATTGCACTTAGTAACTTATCTTTTAAAAGCACTGTATAAATACAATTATTATATTATTCTAAAAGAGATGTTTTGGTGGTGTCGTTTTCATAGCTTTGAGGTGAGCAGATTGTAGAGGTTGTGCGTTTGAAGCGAGTGATAAGACTTTCAATTTTATCTGAACGTCGCTGAACTCAAACTCTTGATCCCGCCTGCAGCGAGGCGCCCCTGTTATTAAGATCAAGTGTTTCAGTCTGGGATGAATACGATGGGAGGGATCCGCACAGCAGGTCAGACCTTCTCCTACAGCGAGATGTGGAGAAGGGTGGATTCAATCTGTTATTTCCCACGATCCTGTTTGTCCAAGCTGGACTGGTGCAACGAACTTGACAAGGAGTAAAGCCACCTGATGTCCGCTCTGGAGGATCAGGAAGGGGAGTGATGCAGAACAACAACAGACTGACTGGAAATGATCAAGTCCAAAAGGAAAGTCCATCACAGGAAAAAAACAACATTTTCACTCACATTATTGACCCGCTGAGCTTCTAGTGGTCGGCCTACGTCCTTGAGAAAGAGGCCAAACTCCGACCTGTTAACACATCGCCTTGAGAAATGTAGATTATATGGAATCAGTTCTCCGGACTAGAACTGACAGATTGTAGGCACGACAGGAGTCGGAGTAGGATTTGCAAGATGTGGGAGCTTGTGGAGGAGAGTGTGCTGCAAGGCGGAATGATGGGTCAAGATAAGTACGAACAAACTAGAATTGATTCGATCGTTGAGTCACAAGAAGCCTCCTGCATCATAGTTTTTAAAAGTTTGACTTTGGATATGATTCTTTTGAATAATAGAAAATACACTGACTGCACAATCAGTTGAAAAGGGGTTCAAATTGATGATTTCCATTCATTTGTTTAAGATCAATTACCTAGAAGTTTGTTTTGAGGTCTCACATGATAATGCCCTTACAATAATGACATTTTAATTGTGCCTTTGAGCTTTCTTGTGATTTTCTTTTCTGCATGTATCCGTATCAAAAGAACACCTCATAAAACTCTTATTGAGGGCAGGAAGCACTCCTTCACCCAAACATGTTTTGATTTCTCCGACAGTTTTCAACGAATACTATTAACTGATAAAAAGATAGACAGCAAGGCTAAGCTGTCTCACACTTTAAAAGATTTCTGCAGTAGAACTAGTTCAGCAGTGCCCTGGCAAGTGTTTCTTAAGATGTTGAAAGAGGAGATTCTAAATATGCATTGACTTATCTTATCTTAAACCAACTTTAATGCCTGACCTTCTGACCTCACGCTGTGCTGATTAAGTTTAAAATTATACATCCCAAATCTATCTTTTACATTTTCTTTAAATACTCACACACCCTGTGGAGTTATAAAGCGGCGCTGCCTTTTAGAAGTAAGCATTACAAATCCGATTTCAGTCTTTGTCATTTAGCTAAGCATGATTGACTCGTTTCCCTTTGATGCACATTACTCTCTCTGGTCCCCACGCAATCTACAAAAACATGAACTTTGGAGTCTTTTCATGGAGTTGTTTTGAATAGTGTTCTCACTCCTGCACTCTCCATAAAAGAAAATGAACATCTGCAATTATTCAAGTTTTTTATCTAACCTAACACAACATGAATCTGGTCTTGAACTTGAGACTGACGTCTTTTTCCCTCCCTCTTTGCTCCTAAGATGACCCAGTCGCTCTGCCATCCTCCCACTCCTCCCATCCTTCCTTTACTTTACATCCTAACCTCGTTTGCTCCGCATTGTTGTTTCTTCATAATGTCTTCCCACGCTTTGCCTTGTATTGAGAGTTTGTGTCATCTCTCTGATTTGTTGACCTCATCTGATTTTTTTTCCCCACTGTTCAGTTACACAAACACCAGCAACCTTGACCTGATATTATCTTTATCACTGCTGAATCTCTTTCTCTCTCTGTGTCTCTCTGTAGGTGTGGATGTGTGGTGGTCGGATGGAGGACATCCCTTGCTCCAGGGTAGGACACATCTACAGGAAATATGTCCCCTACAAAGTTCCTGGAGGGGTCAGCCTGGCCAGGGTGAGTCTTGGATCGTTTTATAGCATGTTAATGTAGACACAAGGACACGCAAGGATGTCTGGTTTGTTGCCTTGGTTTTTGTTTCCGTGCAAACAGCTCACGGTTAAATCTTTGCATTGAAAGGGAAGAGGTAAATTACATCGCTATATATATAATTTACCATCAGAACAAAGTAGTTCCTAATCCGAACCGCGAATGGCAAAGGTCTATGGATCAGCCTGAGTAGAATGGACATGTTTTGAGTCTCTTAAAGCATCACTAATCACATTCACCTTCAATGTATTGCGGTCATGACAGAAATCTTGTTTTTCTGGAATTTACTCAAATGCAATTACATATATATATATATATATATATATATATATGGCAAATACTTTAAAAAATGGTAGATCATGCAAAGTTCTTGTACGGCTGCTTGTGATTAGTTAACATGTATCTCTGGCTTCTTTTGTTCATCGACTTTACACATCAAGTTCTGAACCTGTAGCCCGCTCCTCATCGTCACTACAGGCTAGCGGAACGAGGCTACATTAGCCGACTACTAGCATGGCAGCCAAATCCTTGAAAGAACTGTCTGTGGGGTGAGTTGCATTGTGGGTACAAATAGAATCCCTTTATCCTCAAAATAGTGAGCTTGAGATTCTTTATTCAACATGAGCTTCGACACCTCGACACAGCACGAGGAATGTTTTAAAAAGTGTTCCTGTAGCTGAACATTATTCATTATGCATGACTCAGCCTCAGTCTGACACCTGGCTCTGCTTGGCTTGGCTGAATGTGTAATTAAACCTCTTGGTCTCTTGGTTTTTGCCTCGTTGGACTGACCATTAGCCCCTCACTGAGGCTGTACTGAATGCTGATGTCAAACAGGCAGCAGGTTTAATAAAACTGAAATACTTCCTCTACCTGATGCTGTGAGGAATTATGATATGTCCCCTGTGTTGTAGTTTCAAAATCGGGCCTTTCCCTTTGAACTGCTTGTTGTAGTGACCAGTGCCCAGTTGGTGAATATAGTGGAGCATTTAGTAGCGGAAGAGCCAGAAACGGAGCTAAAAGAGATTTATATTTTTACTGACGTTCATAAGGTGGACAAAAATACTACTGATTAAAGGATGGAGTTGCTGCATAACTTCTGGATGTTTAACGAAGAGGCTGTTAGCCATGTCAAATTAAAAGGAGGACATGTCAATGTTGTGTTCATAACTTTAATATCATGTAATTGATGTGACAATTCAATTTGCATTATCCTAACTTGACTGGAAACAACAGATTGTTAACAGAAAGATTGAAAGTCATGGGCATTCACCAGGCAGGGAAAAAACTCTATTTCCAAAAAGTAAATTTAAGTCCCAGGAATACTTTTTAAAGGAACTAAAAGGTTCCTTCAGCCCATTGTTGTCTTTCTGCGTTTCCATAGCAGTCTACAGACCTGTGAAGATTAGGCAAATGATTCCTCTTACCAATGAATTAAGCAACATAAAAACGGAGTGGTCAAAAAGCAGTTCTTTAAAAGGTTTTTTAGTGCCTGCGGAAAGTTCCTGCAGTTGAAAATGGGCTTATGGAGTCGCATAATGGAAAATGTAGGAGCCAGTGTTTTTGAAGGTAGTGCTCAATCGTATTTATTGCTCAAATCCAATTTTTGTTTTTATTTGGCCAATATCAGATTCCAGTATAAGCTGGTCCAGGTCCTGAACTGACTCGAATGCTTAAAATAACAAAAATGTCACACTGCACTGCACACTCTCAAACAAAAGTAAAAATGGAAGCCACTGCAGTCAGCGTTTTTTGGTTTCACTTGTAAGTCGATGGAAGCCAGCGAATTCTTCTGCAGATGATAACGAGGTTGATTTTGAATCATGGCTTTTTCGTGGAGCAATGGCTGTTACTTCTGTACAGAGTTTAGCACGGATGTGGAGTTGGAGCTAGGAGATGTGGGATGGTGACATGAATTGTGCAGTATTGTGACGAATGACGATCCAGAGTGATAAGTCGCATTAATTCTGATATGACTGTTCAGACTGAGGTTGCATTGCAGAAATCCAACCTTTTCGGGGCCACATGTGGAAGTGGCCAAATCCAGAAATGAAAAGATCAGATTCCATGTGATTAGTGCTTTTCACATTGCTATTTAGCTGCATGGTGGTGTAGTGGTTAGCACTGTCGCCTCACAGCAAGAGGGGCCCGGGTTCAATTCCCGGGCCAGACAACCTTCTGTGTGGAGTTTGCATGTTCTCCCTGTGTCAGCGTGGGTTCTCTCCGGGTTCTCCGGCTTCCTCCCACAGTCCAAAGACATGCAGCTTAGGTGCATTGAAGACTCTAAATTGCCCGTAGGTGTGGATGTGAGTGTGAATGGTTGTTTGTCTCTATATGTCAGCCCTGCGACAGACTGGCGACCTGTACAGGGTGAACCCTGCCTTCACCCATTGACAGCTGAGATCGGCTCCAGCACCCCTGCGACCCTTAACTGGATAAGCAGGTTACGGAAAATGGATGGATGGACATTGCTATTTACAAACACAGAATCCCAAAAAAATCAGATCAGGGCCACTTTTGCCTGAAGTGTGCAAGAAGCATTTAAAGTCTGTATTTGTTGTCCGCTACTTTTGCAAAAGACAAAAAAAAAAAAAAAAAGAATAGTCCAACAACTTAATGGATATACTGTAGTACTTCTTGAAGAGTTTGGTAAGTGTTAGGATTTGGACAGGGTTCACCAAGAGAAGCTTGAGTCTTAATCAACATTCTTCTCCTGAGGTGAATGAAACCAATGCATTCATTGCCCTCTGTGCTGCCTCACAATCAAAACACTGTCTATCTAGCCGTTTCATGGTGAGAATAAAGAAAAACATTCTTTCATCAAAGTTATTTTACAAAACACCACTAGAGCCGACGAGTCCCTTCAGCAGATACAGATACAGAACAAAAGCCTTCCAGACCCATTCACAGACAATCCAGTGTTTGTGAATCAGCCATTCCACAACGTGTAGAGGGAGGAAGTCTAGTCAGCATGGGTGGAGATGCAACGACTGAACTCCACTTCACCTGGAGAGCCCAAGTTTCGCTGCAGGCAATGAGCTCTACTACAGAGAGTCTGAGAGTTTCTTTTTTCCTGGATGACTTGTATTTATACTTTCCTGGGAGGCTCGTTGAACCTGTATTCTCATTCATTCCACAATCCATACCTCCAAGGCTGCGACCATCTGTATTCTCAGACATGCGTCCGTACCGCAGAGGCCGAACGGCTGTGTTTTTTGGGGGTTTTTTTACTGCTTCACACCTCAAAGGCTTCCGATGGATGGATTTCCCATTACTCGAGTGTAAATCTTTCATGTTTGCAATTGTCTGAGCCTAAAGAGCCTGTTGGAGAAGCGGTGTGCCCTGCAGCCATCGTTGCTTACAGTTTTAGCCACCTGCTCATCCTTTTTTTTTTACTCAGTTTCAATCTGAAATGACACTTTGCTTATTTATAATACTTGTTTTTTTTTTTTTTATTTTTTTTTTTTAATTTTTCATTTTTTTATTTTTATCTTGTCTTTCTTTACTATGTCTCTTGTGTGCACTTTACTCTCTGCTGCTGTAAGCCTGCAAATTTCCCCGCTGCGGGACTAATAAAGGATTATCTTATCTTATCTTATCTTATCTTATCTTATCTTATCTTATCTTTCTTGCAAACATTAAACTGCCTGTAATTTCAGAGTTTTTTTGTTCTTCGCAGTCTAGTGGAAAACACTTATGACACAATATAAATGCAGTCATAAAAAGACAATTAAAGATGAAAGAAGAGCCAAAAATGTGCAGATGAGACACAAAACCTGAAGGTACTTCTCACCTAAATAAAATATGATAACAAACAAAATCAGCTCCCATGCCAGCAAACGTTTTGGGACAAACTGTGATCTAAGACAAGCGCTCTCCATTTCCTTGTATTATGTATGTATGTAGGGCACACGAACAGACAGACTGCACAAGAAGGCTGATTTCAGGATATTTCCGCCTTGACACTTTTGTTGTCATGTTGCTACCTCGTTCTTAAAAAGTTAAAGCGATTAGTCTTTTTTCTCATATGCTTTGCACAGTTCACACACTCCCATGGCACGTTATTTTCCACAGGAAGTGGTCCCGTCAAAGGCTTAACACCTCATCTGCAGGTGGCTCAGTGAGACAACCTGCTTCAAATCCCTCCCTTTATGCTGCAGGCTTCATGCTCCAGGCTTCTATCATCATTACCGCCAAAACTGATGCGACATGATAGTGCTTCTATAAAGAAAATTACAATTTACAACTAGTAAAGTATTACATCAAACACACAGAATGTTCTACTCATTTCCCAGCGGTGCAGTAATTTGGGGAAATACTAGAATTTAAAGTCCTACGTTTGAACAATGCTTTTTATTTTTTGCTTAGGTCAGACAAACCAGTCTTGTGGTTTGCATTCAGTTCAAAATGAGGCTAACTTCTTGTTCTGATCAGCGTTTCATGACATTGTGTAATAGGCTGCATCTGTCAGAGAGAGAAAGAAACAGGCCTTTTAAGAGGCTACCCTGTAAATTAGCATGTAATTGACTTTAGTTCTGGAACTGCTTTCATGACTTGAGACAAGTTTTCATCTCTTGCCTCCTGGGACATGATGACGGGTCCTGTGTGATGACTGGCCGCCTTTCTACTGAGCGGCTTTGATCATTTTGCTGTGTCAGATGAATTAAAGCATCAAGGACGGCAGGATGAAGTCTTCGTCTGTGTTACCGTTGTAGACACAATGTCCAGAAGCACAGGGATGTGCTAACATGACAGCTCACATTTAGCATCAACAATCATTGGCATTTATATCACATAACATATTACTAAAATAAGTAGAGAGTAAGAGTATAATGACTTTGGATGTCTTTATTTCTACAAGATATTCTCCAAACGAGAATCACTAGACTCTGGTGGTCTAAATCGGTGGTAGTTCAAGAAATGAATTAGATATGTTGAAGTTGGACTGAGTTCAGATTGTCTTGAACAACAATTTAAGGCTGCAATAATTCATATTTTTTCTTATATATATATTGCCAGTTGATTTTATGACTGTGTGAAATGTTAGAGGGCTTTCTCATAGTCTCAAACTCGCAGATAATTACCTCCTACCTTGCAGTTCCCCTCACCTCTACTGAGCATTTTACCATTTTTCAGCTCAATGTTTTGGTTTAACGGCCCGTGAGTGTTCAGTAAAGCAGGCAGCTGTTTTTCAGTAAACAGAAAAGGTCTGACAAACCCACTTTTCACTCCATGCCCTGCACCAAACGGCAGACAGACAAAGTTATTGACCAGCCTGTTAAAATAGTGGAGCAAGAAGTAGAGAGCAAAACCATTGAGACCTCCATCATTGATATTGGCCTTCCTTGGATGAATTGGCAAGAGACACGACTCCAAATGAAAGCTCATGTTGTCAACTGAATATATAAAAAGGCAACTGGTTGCCAACGAGTTCACCCTTATAATGTTGTGTTTACAGCTTCCGCAACCCCCAATTGGCTTGAAGGGTGGGTAAATAAATCAGTTTATGTCAGTTTAAATTGATTGATTATTGTAGAGAGTAAACAACTCTGCAAAATTTCTACTTCAGCCACGTTTTTTTTCCAGTACAAACTCAATGACACTCGAGCAAATTGGGTTGTGTAACGAGGTCCAGGATGTGTTCACGTTAATGTTTCATCATAGGAGAAACTACAATCATCTGCTTCTTATTCTAAGTCTGAATGAGCAGCCTGACTGCTACAAAGATATTTTGGTCGACGTCCATTGATGAACCAGCAAATGCCTGTTGGGCCTAAATCAGATCCTTTATTCCCTGTTCTTTTATTCCTAGCAGTCACAATAAGATTGTCACCATGGCTGTTTGCAATCCTAAGAGTTCCATTGTTAGTAGTTTCGTTGTAATGAAACGCTTTAACAAACGGTTTCACTCCGATTTCAGAACCTGAAGCGCGTGGCGGAGGTGTGGATGGACGAGTACGCCGAATACATCTACCAGCGTCGGCCCGAGTACCGACACCTGTCCGCGGGAGACATGACGGCCCAGAAGGAGCTGAGGAACCGCCTCAACTGCCAGAACTTCAAGTGGTTCATGAGCAAGGTGGCCTGGGATCTGCCCAAACACTACCCAATGGTGGAGCCTCCTGCTGCTGCGTGGGGAGAGGTACAGTCAGCTCCCATACCTCAAACACAAAACTAAATAGTGAAGGAGATTTGTCTAAAAAGTTTGTTTTCGAGATTTGAAACCATGACATCATGAGGTACAAGATAACAAACTTCATCCAAGGCCTCTTTCTCTCGGCTCCCTTTTAATATAGTTTTTCCTTGCATGTGTCTTTGTTTGAGTCAGAGTTTTGATCATTTGTAATTGGTTGTTAACAAGTCTGTGTGTAATGTTGTTTTTTAATAACAGCAATTTTATTTTTTTTGTTTGTTTGTTTGTTTCATATGACATTTAAAAAAAATACTATTCATCATTTATCAAACCTCAGATGCTGAACATTTTTGTTTTGGTATTTCAATACAACCATCAGAGCAAAAAGTCTGGATCATTTGTAGCAGCTTCCTCTAAAACGACTGATTAGGCTGTCAAGAAAAAGTTGGCCAGTTGGCTCTAATAATAATGTCAGTCTGTCGCACCAGGCTGCTGCCTGGAAATCTGCTCCGACTGCACTCAGAGAGGAGAGAGCACGTTTATGTACCGCGAATCAGAGGATAATCTGCATGTTATTGCCTCCAAGAAATAAACCAATCTAAGGGTCCAATTGTAAAACTTCAATCTGCCTCAACATACTTGTGCGTAATATCCTGTGTGATTATGTTTTTTCTAAGAAAACCTCCAGTCACTGCTGCACACTGTATGACTGTCCTCTGTGTCCTTGGTCATGACTCTGCTGTTATGTGTGTTTGTGTCGCAGGTTCGGAACGTGGGCAGCGGCATGTGTATGGAGAGTAAACACTTTGTGTCAGGGAGTCCCATCCGCCTGGAGAGCTGTGTGAAGGGCCGGGCCGAGGTCAGCTGGAGCCATGGACAGGTGAGCAGCAAAAATATGACATTTTCATAAACAGCCTCGTTCGAACTCTTTAGGCTTCATTTAAAAAATCTGGTGAAGATTCAGAAATGTAGGCCTTATTTGAAGAGCTTGAGTATTAGATTTCTAGATGAATTGTAACCCTTTTGTAATTACAACAGAATTTGAAAGAATATTAATTAGTATTTTTGTAGAACAGACGAGACAATCAGGACAATGGAAACAAATAATACACAAACTGAGAGACACTAAGATACATCTAACAAATTAAAGGTATAATATGCAGCATTTTGTAGTTTGGTAAACACACAAAATTCAAAGTTTTTACACTTTAAGTCCCGGGGTCACTGCAGATAAACCACCACACGCTTCTAATGGGTCATAAGTGATGATTGAGATGGATCATTTTTGGATGAGTCTACAATTTGTATTTTAAGGAAAATGCTGGATAATATACCTTTTAATAGTAATTACTTATTTTTAATACTCAAAATAAGTCAATGCAGTAGAGCCTAAGTTAAGCACTGGATCAAGAAGAGCCAAAATTCGTAAACGGGACATTAATGTACAGTGTTGTTTTTGCCTTAATTAATTAATCCCTTAGTTTATCATCATGTGAATATTAGATAAATTAGCGTTATGGGTAGAGAGACCCACCCTTCCTTTTGGGCTGGATCAAACAAAGTCTCAGGTCTGTGTGTCAAAATGTCAGATAGCTGAGTGGATCCAAGCAGAGTCATCTGGACAGCTCTGATCATGTGATGCGTCGTCATGACTACAAGAGAGAAATACTCTGTTTGATGCTGATAAATATTTTCAACTGTTACTAGTCTTTTTGACTGCAGTTGCTTCTTAATGAGTGGAGCATCATGCTGCTTCCTGTGCTTCTGTTCTCTCTTTATTTTGGTGTGTTCAACCCCATTCTGGATTTGGTCTAATTATCCTCTAGCTTTTGGGTTGTTTTTTTTCTGCAGAGTGTTTGATTGTAATCAGATCCCTTCAGAATAGGGTGTCTTTGTTTTGAATATGAATGTATGCAGGTGAAGTTCGGGCAGGTTTTCTATAGGTTAGTGTTAGATTGGGTGTAAAATTGAAGTTACAATCCACCTGAGGCATCTTGGTTTGAGTAAGAACCCTTCAAAAAGAACTGTTCATGGAGAACCACTGCTGAGAGTTATGCGATTTTCCAAGAGGAAAGTTTTGTTGTTAATAGATCTCCTTCGTGCATTTCATTTACTAAACAAGCATCCGTGTCAAATGAACTCACACAGACACACAGACACACAAACAACATACACACTGCGCTGCCTCATTATCTCTGCATTGTTCCAAGAGGACTTCTTCACACTGAAGATCTTTAAACCGAGCTCACAATACAACCTTAATGGATCGAATGTCTCCTTTTGTCTCCGCAGCTGAAATAGTGCGCCTCAGAGCTCTGACACTTTAATTGCTTTAATCTGAAGATGCATTGTTTAATCTGTGTTGCAGTTGCAATCTGTATTCAGCTCCGACGAGAAATTGATTCACTGCAAATCACAGGAGGCCCTCTGGCAGCTGTGCTTTTTGATTTTTTTTTTACGAGTGGAGCGGACGAACTCATTCAGGAAGTCTTAGTAACATTCGTGTTTTCTTTTCATTATTGTCAGATAACAGAGTTTCAACATTAATAATAGAGCTTTTTTTTTAATGAGATGACAAGATTTCACGTCTTTCGTAGCTACGCAGATGCTAAAAATTGTATTTATGCTTTACCAGCTGTTTCCAGAACTTTCAATCACTGGAAAGAAAAGATGGTCTTTGTTGAGTAGCTTTGAAGATCAATCTGTCAACATAAAAGTTAACTGTTTTGATTTCGCCCAAAGACTTCATCGTCATTTTATGCTTTTCCACTTCTTCCCTCTTCTTTAGTGTGTTATGTATATTTTTGTACATGTAAAAGGTCCGTAGAGTGTAAAACCTGAAGTCCACGCCTAAAAGGAGTTACCCTCCCCCTCAGAAGCTCCTGAGCTGCCTGAAACGATTCGATTGAATTCTCTCCTTCACTTCCGTAACTTTATGAGGTCATAATGTGAAACGTTGACCAATCACAACAGAGCGGGCTAGCTGACCAATCAGGGCAGACTTTGCTTTCTGGAGGGAGGAGCAAGCACTACAACGGAGCATTTCAGAGAGAGGGTGAGAAGAGGTGCTGCAGGACAGGATGAGAAAAACAAGGAGGATTATGAGCATTAACACGTCAACATGTTGTAACTGTAACTTGAGATAAAAATATGCACCCAGAAAATAGCATAATAGGGCCTGTTTAAAAGTGAAGCACTGAAGTCCAGTCTCTACTTTGGAAATATTTCTTGATTTAACAATCCCAACATAAGGTCCACTTACTAGCTTTAAACAGAAAACAGTGACAGACTCTTCATCATCTGAGTTATTCATGTTATACGATGCTGTCGTGACTTAACATCTGAGATGTGTTCCCTGCAGGTGTTCACGTTCGGATGGAGAGAGGACATCCGGGTGGGCGACCCCATGCACACTAAAAAGGTCTGCTTCGACGCCGTCTCCCACAACAGCCCCGTCACCCTGTACGACTGCCACGGCATGAAGGGGAACCAGCTGTGGCGCTACAGAAAGGTACGGCAGCCCTGACTGTAAAACACAGGCTCGCTTTTCTCATCTTGTTCTCGTCCTCCATTCCTTTTTTTCTGTCCAAAACAACAAAGCTAATAACACAGCTGCTTGAAAATAAATGACTTAAAGGCTACTTAATAAGTCTATAAAGTTCTGCACATTTAAACAGTTCCCTACCCTCCAGCTGATGGATATTCAAAGGACCTCATTATGCTGCTGCGTTTAAGCTCCGTTAATAACAAAAACATGCCAAACAGGAGGCCACATTTATATTTTACACCTCTAGTGTGTCACGATGCAGACAAGCTTGTTTGCGGCAATAAACACATAAATGCAAAAAAGCAAGTCAAGACAGCAAAATGTAAAAGTTTATGACAAATACAATGATAAACATTCATGTACTTATAGATCTGCTAAGCACACTTTTGTGTGTTATAGGCATGTATTTATAGGTTGTTCTGCTTTACAAATGCTATAGGGTAAGATTAATGTGTCATCACTATACTGTGATGGATTAAAAACCGTATGCAAGTTTCAACACGTTATTTCATGCTTTGGAAAATGGATAATGGTTGTCTCTAAGGAAAAGTTTGTAAGGTAGGTACTGAGTGACCGCGATCCTCTACAGGGGATAAAAGAACGAAGAGCCTATAGATGTCAATGCGATTTGTCTTTTTTCCTTTGTTATGCGACGCACAATTCCATCCCATAAAAAGGAGGTGCTGCCTTGGCGTTTGCTATGGAAGCATTTTAAACTGGAAAAAAAAAGAATCTAAATTTAGTTTTTTGACATTGCTTCCTGTTCCTCCCTCCCTCTGTCCCTCCAGGATAAGAGTCTGTTTCACTCCGTCAGCAACAGCTGCATCGACTGCAGCCCCAGCGAGCGGCGGATCTTCATGAACACCTGCGACCCCTCCTCCCCCAGCCAGCAGTGGCTGTTTGAGAAAACCAACGCCACCGTGCTGGAACACTTCAACCGGGGCGCCAACTGAAGCCCCCGGCAGCTTCCAGAAAAAGAAAGAAAAAAAAAAACAGACTCCTGACGCACGCAGACGTGGAGCTGCTGCTGCTGTGAACTCTGGCTCCCCCTTTACCTGGCGCCGAGGTGACAGCTGTTTCTCTTTGGGGGTGCTAAGACCGAGGCATGATGGGATACCTCGGGGGGGAAGTTGGTTCAACACATCAGCAAGAGGATGGACTGAGTTCAACTCTTGACTGATGGGTTTGTGTTTTTTTTATGTGTGAGATGTATTTGTTCTGACACAGCGGGTCTGTCTCACTTCCTGCTGTCGATCGGTTACCTGACATTCCTCTCCTTCCTTTTGTCTATTTCAAATTTTCTCTAGCTTTATCTATTGCCTTTCTTTCCCTTGCACAGGTTTTTTTTTTTTTTAAATCTCTATTTACCCTCTCTGTCTATCTACCTTTATCCTCCGTCTCCACCTCTTCTCCCCCCCACCCCTCTCCTGTCTCCCCTGGTTCGGCACCGTCTGTACGTCCGACCCAATCTGCCTGCATGACTGCACCTTTGCCCACCTTCTCCATTCTCCCTCTCAAATCCCGTTATGTCTCTCCAGCTCTGACAACTTCCCTAGGGGAGGGTGGTGGGGGGGAGCTTCCTGCTGAGCCAAAGTCATCCTGACACCTGGGTGAAGCCAGGCAGAACCACTCTAGAAATCACCCGGTGAATTGATTCTCCTTTACAACAAACCCCCCCCCCTTTGGCTTGTAGTAGACTGGTCCCTGCTCTCTGTGGGCCGAGCTGCTTTGAATGCAGCAGGTGGAAGTTGACAATGAAAGGGAGGGCAACTTTTTCTAATGCCCCCTCGCTCCTTATTCCTCTTTTCTGTCCTTTTCCTCGCTGCATGAGTCGTCAGCGGGTTTGTCACTGTGCCACATTCTGCTTTCATTCCTCAGAGGCGAGGGCTATCTAACGCCAGGGTTTGCTTGGGCCAACTCTCTATGGCTAAGGTCTTGTTTGTTGGGGGGGGGGAGCTCCTGTCCCTCCCTCTCCCCCACAAGACTCAGCAGATCAGTCACCGGGAACGACCCCGTCGCAGACTGCCGAGCACGGGGGCGGGGGGGTCACATCACGGCGCCAAGCAGCAGGCAGGACTGCAAACGGACGCCTGCCCGGTTAGGATGACTAGCTACGTGACTGGCAGGCCAGCCGACTCACCCGATTGGCCGGCCGCCGAGCTGACACATCACTTTAGAGAGGGGGGAGACGAATGGGAGAATTACTCTGGATAGGCTCGCCGAGGTAGCTCTGGGATTGAGACGAATGTGGGTTTAAAATGCATAAAGCACTTATGTGATGATAAACTTGAATGAAATCTTTGTGCCTTGTTGGAAGAGGATTAGATGCAGATGTGTGTATTTTTCAGAAAGTGTGTGTGTGTGTGTGTGTGTGTGTGTGTGTGTGTGTGTGTGTGTGTGTGTGTGTGTGTGTGTGTGTGTGTGTGTGTGTGTGTGTGTGTGTGTGTGTGTGTGTGTGTGTGGTCCAAAATGTCCACATCGGCAGAGGGGACAATTCACTCGATTCAGGAAGTGATTTTCCTTAAAAACTGAGAATCTTTTCGTTGAAAAAGTTCTCCGGAATCACATTTGGAATTGAACGTTAATTGACCGCCACTCTGGTGCAGGACATCAAGACACATGTAACTGTTGGCTGTGAATAGAGCTAAAGATACTTCTTTTCCACCATATTTTCCTCCTGCCTTGAAAAGTTAACTATAGCCCTAAGAAGACCTCTGTTCTATTTTAATCACGATATGATGCTGTTGTGTTGCTTTTCCCACTTGTTCAATCCAAAGTACTTTCATGGGAAAGGGAATCGTTGCTGTTTACCATCTTTTTTTTTAACTCTGTTGTTTTTATTTCTGTTTTTAATTAAATGTTATTTTATCGTTTGTTTTCAGTCCTGTGGTTCAGCTGATGATGATTTAGTTTCCTGCTCAGCGTGATGTTCTGGGATGTTCTGGTCTGTTGCCTGCCCCCATCCTCTAATCCCATTTTGTAAGCAGAACAATGTAGAGTTTGTGCCATTTTATTAATCATCCCTTCCAGGTATTGCGCTCAGTTAGATTTTAAAAATCAGTTTTAGACCAAAACAAAATGTCATATCCTCAACATGCCTTGTCAAGGTACTTTTAAGTCACAAATTAAGGTGGATTGGACACATTAGTTTGATAAAAATACACTTTAACTTCCCAGGTGAATGATTTTGTCATCCATAACTCAAATGTCCGTCTTTTGACAGTTTTTTTCATTAATTTCCGTTAAGCAACCAATTTTGCAGAGTGTAACAATAGAAATGTAGCTTTGCTGATGATTATAAGTCTTCAAATGAACAATTCAATTAAAACTTCAAAATCCATACATCTGAGCTCCAGGAGATAAGTGAGCACTTGAAATATAAAAATGCTAAGTGATATTAGCTTATCTTTGGAAAATAAAGCATCTAGAGAGCAGCTATTAAAAGATAGCTATCTATAGCACACAATTTGGCAATAGATAGCATAACTATATAGCTAGCTAGCGGCTAATTAGCAGTAGATAGCTATGTATGGATAGCAATTTGGCAATAGATAGCGTAACCATCTAGCAAGTTAGCAGTAGATAGCTATATATAGCTATCATTTTGGCTATAGATAACTATCTAGCTATCTCAATAATGGAAAACAGGTGCTTTGGTTTGAGCATTGTTGTGGCCTGCAGTTACAACTATTTATAAATGTCAACTCTATGTCTACCCGGCACCATGACACAACACAAATGCCCTCGTAAGATTTCAGGCCTTCTTCATGTGTCGTTCTCCCAGTCAGTGATGGCTGATGGATGAGGTTCTGTAAAACAAATCGATCGCTGAAGTGTAGCTGCGGAATAGCCGGAGGAACAAATACAATTTAGTTCAAACCCAAGGTGTAAAAAAACGAAACGCAGCTGCATGAGGTGAATAGACTTTTATTATAAAGTTGGCAGTCAATGCATCATGTTTGTCCCTAATCTGTGGTTTGACCAACAAATCTCACATCGCTCACAGTTATTGTTTGTTGTAAAATCCATCATCCGTCACCATTTCAGTCAATATAGTCACCTGTCTTACTGGGAAAAAAAAGATCCTGATGCTGCAATCCTGATAGGAGAGTTTTTAAATTGAATTCATGGTTCCTTTATCACTTGACCTTCTGTAGTTCACGCAAGGACAACTTGTCCATTGTCAGATTTTGAAGAGGTGTGTGAAAATTGCTGCTTCAGACCACTTAATCATTGATGTAGCTAGGTTTCCACTTCAGGACCAAACTGAAAACCCATCTGACCTTTTCACACCCTGAATCAACTTCTTTTTGTCCCACAGCTCTTCTTTTTTTTTTGTTATTTTAAACAATGTTATTTGGGGTGATGTTGCTATCCTGATCGGATCAGTAGTGCAATCTGGGCTGTTCAATCATGTGACCTTAATGTGAAGGACTGTTGTGACTGTTTAATACGAACACTGTACTTGTGGGCAAAGTTGTGTAGAGGGCTGAATACACAAGGCAACATTTTGGGCAAGCCCATTTCACAGCGAATTGTGGACGCAGTCTTTTTAATAATAATGATTTGGTGACTGTAATTTGTTTCCTGTCAGCTAAACCTTGGATTTAAAGGATGGCAGATTCTTGCACATACCACACAAAGCAGCTAGGCGGCAGTGACGATGATGATGTAAGTCGAATACTTAAATATTTCAGAAAAACACTGCTGACAAACTAGCTAGTCTTCTAGTACTTTTTCATGAAAAAGGACACTTTGGCAATCATATTGGAAGCATCTCAATGGATCATTTTAGCCTCTTTTAGCTCCCTGTTTTGGTATTTGGGCACGTTTACGGTAAAGTTTACTCTAATCAGTCCCGTTTCCAGCTGCAGCAGTAAGCTGTTCTCACCAAATACGATCAGATAAACCCACTCTATGCTTCCTGCCCTGTGCCAAAGAGCAGACAGGTAAAATCATTGACTACCTGGTGAAAACAGTGGAATATTTAGCAGCTAGAAAGACCCCTGAGCAGCCAGCATATCAAGTAATACCACCTTAAGCAGTAACTCAATAAGTACTATGTTGTACACTGTACCTGCCGTTTGACAACCACTAGTTCACAGCCATCACTACCGGTTTACAGAGTACAGCCACTGTTCATTTGAGCTTTAGAGAAGAAAAAAATAATCAATTTTCCCTCTAAAATATAAAATTTAATTGATCTCTTTGGGGAAATTGGGAAAAAGTATTGCCCAAGATGTTGCTAACTGTATCCCTTGAAGTAAAGTCTATTACTTGTGACCTTTTCAGAGTACATCGTACCTTTCCATTGCACATGTAAAGTATCTTTTTATTACATCAAACTGTAATTTGGGTTGATTCTTAATGGTGACTGTTTACATTTGCTTTATTCCAGCTTTCATACACTGTGGTAAAGTATTAACATCTATGTGTGAATCAAGTAAATGAAAATCTCCTTGATAACAATTTAACAGCGTGAAAGTACAGTATGTAAACGTATGTAAATGCTTTTTATTTTGTATTCACAATACTTTGCCACAGTTTATGGAGTAAAGCCATTGTAACTTCTGCCATTTTTTTGTTCGGTGAAATTCGGTGAGCAGTGTAAAGAAATCTTATTTTATAGGCGCAAAGGTTTTTAATGTCGGCAGCCAGCGTCGGTCAGTAACACCATGATGTGTTCATGTGTGTGTAGAGGAGTGTACATTTTGTATCTCATACAAAAAATCTCCAATATTTTTTTCTACTGACATTGCAACTGTAAAAGTGTATTTAGATATTTAACAAACTGTACAATTAAACTGGAATTGTATGATATTTTTGCTGAAAATTGTAAAATAAAAAGGTTTCTATATTTGGATGAAAACGTGTCTGAGAGGTACTTGAATATGCCATCATGTCTTTGTTTCCTGCTTTTCATCTAAAATTTGTGAGAAAGTGACAAGCTGGTTCATTTGTCAGTCATGTCCTTTAAAGCAGCCCGACACCCTTCTCTAGATTTGTTGTTCATCTTCAATCTTAAGATTGAGAAATCTAAAACTGTTCAGGTTGGGGCACAATCTGGTGCCATCACAGATCTTTTTTGACCAAATTCATGTAGGTTTTCTCATCTGAGCTTTACCAACAGAACATTTAAAAGAGCTCTTATGTTGTGGGTGAAGCAGCGACCCGTCCACCTGGAGTTGACAGCGCACCAGGTGGACAGAGAGGCTGCTCATTCCAGCCCCAATCGTCTTTTAGAAATAACCCTCGGCACGGACGTCGGCTGCCCAGAGTTTTATTTCCTCCCCTTGTCACTTCTTGTTGTAGCTTTTGTATTACTTTAATCGCTTCTGTGAGTGATGGTGCAAAAACACACTTTCCCCAAACGTTAATCCCATAATCATTTCCCCTGGCAACCCGCTAACTCTGATAGCTTTCAGGTTTCAGTGATTTATTCGTGGCTGGAGCGATATTGCTTTTGCAAGTTGGCCCATTTCTCCGAGTCTCCTGGGACGTCACACATAATGCTCAACTTGTCACAGCGGCTCTGAAAGAGGGGGAGACCATTTTGGTTTGGTACACCGTGAGAACCCTTATAGCGAGATGTTATGGGAGCTTTTTACATAATTACACAATTACATTAAATGGAGAACTGTTTAGCAGTAAAGGCTAATTAAATTGTGTGTTTTTTCGATTTTTATTTATTGTATTATTATTGAAACCCCTGGTTTTACATTTCTCAGAATGTGCAAACTAAAGTCATGCAATCAGCAGGTTATTTTCTGCATAACGGTTTTTCCATCCATATTTATTTCCTGTTAATTAGCAAATAATCAGCATTCCCTCAGACTCATGAGCTGTAACTGGGCCAGAGATCAGGCTATTACATTAGCACAGCGTTCCACTGGAGATATCCATTAAGTTTCTTTATTGGGCTCAGCACTATTATAAAAAGAAAAAGGCAATCCAATTGTCTCTCATAATTCACTAATACCCCCCCCCTTCTCTCTCTCTCAGTCCACAGCGTCCTACAAGTACACAGTAAAATGGGGAAACTTACTTTGCTTTTTCCAAGACTATTTTTTATCTGTTCTGCCATTATAGGAGACAATTAAGTGGAGAGAGACGAACAAGTTTAGGATGGTGACAAGGAGGAGGTGCAGGAAAGGTTCTACCCTGCTGTACTCAAACCAGGACAATAAAAGCAAATGTGAGTTGTTTTTTTGATATATATTTAGTTGATAATTGCTATCGGATATAATTTAACGCAAATAATTATTTATTTAGATTATAATTAAACCTTATTATACGGTGACCAGTCGTCCCAGTTTGTCTGCGATTTTTAAAGCTGGGTGTCACGAGTCACGACAAATATCTGTAAAACACTCAAATGTCCTTTTTCCAACAGTCACAACCAAATTGTCCTGGTTTGACCACATTAAAATGAATATAATACCCTTCTTGTTTTTGGCGCTAACATTGATGTTTTTCATGTTCTGTCCCACTTATTATTGCGTAACCCTATGAAAAAATATAAACTAATACACGACATGTCTGAATTCAACACTGACTAATCTGTGTGTGTGTCAATCAATCAACGTGTCCTTGTCAGGCCTGTTGCTATGACGCCCGTGACTCTTTCAGACAGTTAGGTGTCATGCAGAAGTAAAAGTCTGTCATTTCTTAAGAGCTACAGCAGTCCTTCTTAAAGTACCTGGATATGAAAATGTTGCATTCTGGACATTTTCAGTCATAAACTGTGGACATGCTGATTTAAACAATCAAGAAAGCTGGATAGCAATAAACAATAACACGTCTATGGTGCGTCCATAAGTGCATACGTTTTAGGGTATACTTAAGGCTCCCGGTTTGGGTGGGGGGGCGCCTTGAAAATATGGTCACCTACTCCGACCTCCCCCCTATGCAAATGTATTTCAAACCCATCGATTAGAAACACATTTGAAATACTTAAAAAATAACGTAAGCCGGGCAAAAATACCCAACACATGGTCTCACTGATTAAATATCTTCCTCGTGTTTTAATAGCCTTATGCTACTATGCAGCAATGTTCTTTTCTCTGACAGCTCAACAGGCATTTAGTTAAAGCTGAACTAATCCATATGTTTTTAATTAACGGTTCAAATGACTTCATTTTCTGTTCATTGTTTTAGTTCTACAGCCAACAAGTTTATTGTTTTAGTTCCCTTTTCCTTCTTTGAACCCCGTTTCCAAGGTAGCACGCTTATGTTTTCATCCAAAAAGCTCTGATAAATCCACTGCATGTGACCTTCCCAGCATCAGACAGCAAACAGACAATCTTAGCAATAGCTGGAGAACATCAGGGAGCATTTAGCAGCAGAATCGACAGATATTTCCCTCAGGAGTTGGAGGACCAACACAGAGCTGGGAGAGTTGATATTAGACTTGCTTTTGCCAGGTAGCCAGAAACACGACTCCAAATTGATGCTGTTGCTCCGTGTCTGCTGGCTGTGAAAAAACTGTTAACATGTTCCCCAGAACAACTTTTAATGATGATAGGAAGTATTCCCAAAGTCAGTGTTCACAGCTTGTTGCTCTCCACGTCTCCAACAAAGTCAAAAGGAAAGATTAATCACTTAAAGCATGTTTGGCCCATATATGTACAACAGGCTGTTCTCATTCAGCGTTCGTACTCATACCTCTAATTATGTAAATATATTACCCACTAGTCTTGAGCAAGGACGTGCAGGGTTGTTGTTGAGATATAGATGTAGTATAAAGAGCAACAAGTGCTCATTGGAGGAGGTCAGGGTCGATGGATGGGTCAAACAAACACAGGACTTTTAGTCAGGAGACAGCTGTTTGTTTCGTGTTTAAAACCAAAAGCCAACTTTCGTTTCAGAACTTTTTGTACTTAATTTACGTTAACTATTATGTAACAAAATTAATTTACATAACAAATATAATATTTTAACATAAACCACAATGTTTCCCTGAATTTAACCAACCACTTTTTTGCCTAAACTCCACAGGGGTACGTGCAGATGCACTGATTGCTTGAAAGATTTGATAATAATTTGAATTAATTAAGATGGGATCTATTGATATTGTGCCTCAGTGATGCATATTCCCAAACTGAGTTATAATCCTATCATTACAAAAATCTTCTAGCCTTGTGTACATATCATTTGTGAAATGCTATATTTTACTCAGACACACTACAGCAAAAGAATGGCATCCCTCCACTTTGTAACAGCGCTTTCAAAAAAGAAGTTTTGCAGTTGAACAAGCATGCTCACCATACAGACCAAAGGCCATGGAGAGAAGAAAATGTGTCCTTTTACTTGGACAGGACCTTGAAAACTTCGACCCCACGTCTTTACAAAACACCACTAAAATAGAATTACATTTTAAGGTGTAGCGTAGAGTTTTCGTTTGGTGCAAGCAGAGTTTGAATGGCATGAATGAACAAAGAGAACAAACTAGTAGTTCCCTCCATTCATTTCTGACTGTAGTCTGGGGGTTGAGGACTGTGCGGCTCCAATGTGAGAATGACAAGACAAGTGAGTTTTTTTATCCTTGCATTGATTAAATAAAAGGTCTTAACGTTTATTTTTAGAATCATTACACACGCTGATATACTGATGTGGTTGTTTTTTTTTCTTTCTTTCAGCTGGTTCTGATTGATGAATGGGCCCCCATTGTGATTCTAACATTGTGGGTATTGTGGCTGTGCTGTGGCGGGCATACAAAGAGCAGGATGAGTCTCCAGTGACTTTGCATTGATTCTTCTCCTACTAGAACTGCAGCAATACAGAGAAATGACATTTATCATCGTCCCGGTCGTTTGACACAGCAGAGTGGTGATAAAGGTTTAGGTGGAGCATCTGGAGTCTGAGTCTGGATGTATAAACCGAGCAGAGTCTTAGAGAAATGCTGTGGAAGGGGCGTGACGTTTACATATGCTAATGACTTGAGAAGTGAGTAATCCTTTTCCTCTGCATGAAGGGATTACGAGGAGGCACGACTAGAAACAGGAGGTAGTTTGACATTTAAATATTGCTTGGGAAGTAAGAGGATGCAGATTTACTTTTGGAGCAGCTTCAGTTCCAACCACACAGGTTAAGTCTCCTAATCACAGAGCTTATATCCAGTGAGTTTAACTGAATCCTCAGCAACTCAAATTTTACACATTCTCATTTCAACTCGTCACATATTCAACGCTTTGTCAGAGCCCTTGGCATCACTTTCTAACCGACGGGTTGCCCAGCGCGTGGTTGACGTTGTGAATTAAAACGAAAAAAGTTGCTTAAATTTAAGCTTAATCTTAAGATTAGTTAGGTTTAGTATAAACACCATCTTAAGGCCTGAAATGACATTTTAAGCAATATTAAAAGGAAAAAATATGACATAAGTACGGAAAAACATCACAAACATTACTTTACTTCTAAATGTATAATACTGGCCCATATGTCTTTACATTGTAGTCACTTGACAGCCCGGTGCATCTCATTCAGAAGCTACAGGGTGACTTGTGCGTTGGTATCTGATGCCTTGGGAATGAGACCTTCACTTGGACATTCTCAACCTTCTCTGGCCCATTTATCCATCTCTAGGTCGACAAATTCTCTGAATATTATGCACCAAACTCAAATTTGCATCATTTTTAAATGCTAGAATATGGAGAATATGGAGGGAGCTCCAAAATCACTGTATAGAATAGTTATATTTGAAACAACGATTTTCAAACAGGAAACGACATTAACTCTATAATTGCTGAAATAACCCCCCCACCAACTGATAATGTTCCTCTGAATTCCTCTGAATGACTGTGTGTATCTGCAGTATAATATTGTTCTTATCTGTAATATAGTATGTAGTATATTTATATTAGATAATGTCACTCATCCATATGTGAATACAAAGATGTAACAGCACGCAAAAGAAAATTGATTCAACATTTTGTATTACGATTTATTTTTCATGATGCAAAAGAAATTTGATTAAATTTTTTTTATTACAATTTTGTTTTAAGGCACAGCCAGTGTACTCAGTGTTCAAAGAATAATATAATCTGCCTTGGCTGCATGACGTTCCCCTCCACATTGTCCAAGCGATAATAATCTTACAGATTTATGGGAGGACAACGTCAGATAGAAGCTATTAAAGCAAATATAAATTGGACAATAGATACCAGATTGAAGTGGCAAAAAAAAAACTGAGTGAGGGATGAGCAGATGGGCAGATCGCTGAGCAGAGGTGATGAGAACAGAGATAATAATGGACAGCAGAGAAAATTAGAAGCTGGGCAGAGGGAGACAGGGGGAGAAAGGGGAGGAGAAGGGGAGGGGGGAGATTAAAAGGTCCAGGGATGCACCATGGCAATCCTCATAATCCATCCACATTGCTGTCCGGGTTTTAGCTATATCGAGCCAGTACAGGGCTGACACTTATTTCTGGTTTGAGTTGAGGATTCATGTTGAAGCTTTGCTGCAGAATTTGTGCCAAATAAATAATGATGCAGTCAGAAAACAGACACGAGGTTGGAAAGGCTTCTAAAAAATAATTAAAAATAAAATATAAAGACACTTAATTTCAAAATAAGTTAACTGTACTTTTGTACAAAAAAAATAAATATATATATATATATATATATATATACAGTATATATATATAGAACAGCCATGACTCATCACTTCCTTTCTTGTGATGAGTCATGGCTGTTCTTATCAACCCACAATTCTCATTATTTCTGAAAATCCATTAGTTAATTTAGTTGTTATAGAGACAAACTTCTATCTTCATCATTAAATATTTTAGAGCAAGACACTATGCCGTCCTGAGCTGATTTTTCAATAGTTGCTCAATTTGACCAGGATTTGATCTAAATCCTTTTATCTCCACGTAAACCCTTTATTTCTCCTATGTTTCTTAAATTTTGAAAACAAAAAGAACGGCGACCTCAAACATAGAGAGATCACTGAAATAGTTGAATGCATGAAGAGCAACATGCCAAAAGACAGACAGAGAAAGTAACGACAAAGATTAATTCAATATGGAATACGGATGATGGGACTCTAATTGAACAGGACAATGAAGACAGGAAGAGTTCAGGTAAAAGACACAGTGAGAATGTAAAAAGAAAAGGAAGCAGAGAAGACATGAAGTGAGACAGAAGCTGATAGAAGTAAAAAGTGACAAGTCGACAGACCAAAAGAAAGAAATAATGACAGAGAAAGATGGTGGCCACAGGTGGATAAAGTATGAAGAAAAAAAAGTCGACCAGACAGTATAGCTGTTCCAAGAAAAAAAGAGACATTCAGTTTTATTCCCACAGCAGGCCTTCATGCTGGATTCAGAGCTACGGCTCATATGTAATTTCTGTGGATGACTCTTCACATCTTCATCAGGACGCAGCCGGTTTCCAGCTTCGATATGAACTGACAGCGACACGTGTGGGCAGAGCAACAATAACAGAATGTGTCACATTCGTTTTTGTAGCTTTGCGTCCCCTGACTTGTGCTCAAATGCATTTCGGTGCTGCTATCTCCCTTCAGTTTGTGACTGGGGGAGTCTCCTCGAATACCAATCAAGTCGGCTCCCTGCTTCTTCCCGGCGTCGTTGCTCCCATTTATGCTGACTCGGCTACGCTGCTGAATTTAATGCACTTCCCTAACAGGTGAATGATGTGAGGTTTAGTCATTGTTGTGTGCGCATTCAAATAAAAGTTCAATTTAGGTTGAATCCTTTAGAATAAATTGCATAAATAAAACCATAAATCAATTTTGTAAACATCAGATCTGCGTAACGTTGGAGTAAAACTATGATATTTGGCATTAATAAAGACTTAGAGAAGGGATGTAAAAACAAGGACAGATTCGAGTTCCAAGATCACTGACCATTTGCAGAGGCAGTTATTTCCGGGGAAAAAATACGGTGTATTTACGGTAGCCTATTTACAATAACAAGAACCATCAGCAACCACCATGGCTGAGAGCAATGCAAATGAAATCATAAAATCCATATCCCCTTCAGGATGAGTTGAACTAATAACTTTGGTAATCTCAAGACTTTCTATCTTGTGCCAGCAGCTCAAAATGCTGATTCTTTCATTTGACCAAATACTTACAAACTAATGACATCCCCATTAGCCTCAGTTCCACTTGTATTAGCAAATGTTAGCGTGCTAACATGCCATACATGATCAATATGGCACCTGCTGTAGGCTGTGTTAGCATTGTCTTTGTGAGAATGTTAAAGCACGACACATAAAACAAAGATAAAACATTAAATAATGTAAAACATTAAATAAAGAGAATGAAACATCCGTGAAAAAATCATTAAATAAAGATAATGCACCGCTAAATGTGACAAACAAAAACATTAAATAAAGAGAATGACACATAAAACAAAGAAAATAAAACATTAAATAATGAAAATAAAACATTAAATGAAGAGAATGAAACATTAAATAAAGAAAATGAAACATTAAATAAAGATAATGAAAAATTAAATAAAGAAAATAAAACATTAAATGAAGAGGATGAAACATTAAATGAAAGAAACATTAAATGAGAAAATAAAACATTAAATGAAGAAAATAAAACATTAAATGAAGAGAAACATTAAATAAAGAAACATTAAATAAAGAAAATGAAACATTAAATAAAGATAATAAAAATTAAATAAAGAAAATAAAACATTAAATGAAGAAAATAAAACATTAAATGAACGAGGATGAAACATTAAATGAAGAGAATGAAACATTAAACAAAGAAAATAAAACATTAAATGATGAAAATAAAACATTAAATGAAGAGAATGAAACATTAAATAGAGATAATGAAAAATTAAATAAAGAAAATAAAACATTAAATAAAGATAATAAAACATTAAACAAAGAAAATAAAACATTAAATAATGAAAATAAAACATTAAATGAAAGATTAAATAAAGTAATAAAACATTAAAACATAAATTACGATAATGAAAAATTAAATAAAGATGATAAAACATTAAATAAAGAAATGAAAAAAACATTAAATAAAGATAAAACATTAAAGAAAAACATTAAATAAAGAAATGAAACATTAAATAAAGAGAATGAAATGAAACATTAAATAAAGAAAAAAGAAAATAAAACATTAAATAAAGATAATGAAAAAAATTAAAAAAATAAATAAAGAAAATAAAACATTAAATAAAGATAAATAAAGATTAAATAAAGAAAAATTAAATAAAGAGAATAAAATATTAAATAAAGAGAATGAAACATTAAATAAAGAAAATAAAACATTAAATGAAGAGAATAAAACATTAAATAAAGAAAATGAAACATGAAATAAATTAAATTTAAAAATTAAATAAAGAAAATGAAACATTAAATAAAGATAATGAAAAATTAAATAAAGATAATAAAACATTAAATAAAGACAATGAAACATTAAACAAAGAAAATAAAACATTAAATAATGAAAATAAAACATTAAATGAAGAGAATAAAACATTAAATAAAGAAAATGAAACATTAAATGAAGTTAGCGTGCTAACATGCCATACATGATCAATATGGCACCTGCTGTAGGCTGTGTTAGCATTGTCTTTGTGAGAATGTTAGCACGCTGACATTAGCATATAGCTCAAAGCACTGCTGTGGGTCTGCAGTGCAGCATTACGGAGCAGCTAGCATGGCCATTGACTTTCAGTCTTGTTTTAAAATCACTTTAAATTCCCTTTAAAATCCCTTACGTTAGCTAATTTGGAAATGAACAACGCAGTGAATCACAATGATAGCTACTCTTTTGATGCTATAAGCACACACTGTAGGCCTACAGATGGCAAAGGAAGCCAGGATGGGCTAATCTTGTGAGGGAATATGATAAAATGTCTGCTTTTCTGGGTCATCAAGACTGCCAAATGGAGAGTGATGTACATCATTACAGATGTATGCATGTGTTACATTAAAACAGTGAACAGATGTTGTACAATGTCATTAGTGTGTGTTGCCTTTGAGGAAACTAGTTTGTTCCAAATGGCTCCATGAGCAAACATATCTAAATATGAAGCAGTTGTTTTTTCTTCTTCAATACAGTCAGTTTTGTCTCGTAGCCACCATCTAGTGGCCATTAGAGAAACTGCAGCTGGATACACGTTCCGATTGACTTCAACATACAGTTTATCCGCTCGGTTTTTCCCTGGTGACAGACGGAGAGGAGGAAATGTAGGAAGTCTGAGGGAGAGCAGTGTTGTGTCTGAAATGGCTCTGTGTCTGATTGCCACTGTGAAGGGATCCTGTCAGATGATTACAGGCACAGCGAGGGTGCTGCTCGCTCTCTGATGGCAGTGATGTACAAACTGTCAGATGGCTGTCAGCCTCCTAACCCTTTGTTTATCGGACTGCCAAGCTGAAAGCTGCGCTGGCTGGACATTGATGTAAAAATACACCCGACTTATCGGCCCAAATCACAGGCTGGGACGGCGGCGGAGAGCATCTTCCCTTCACAGTTAATTGGGGCACATCACAAAAATAAAATCCTTGCGTTGGCTGGACACTGGCAGGACAATTACCTGACAAAAGCAAGGCCACAGATCAAAATTGAGGAATGAAATACGGAATGACAAACAGCAACAAGCAGCGGCTGCTTTTAGAGAGAGACGTTTATTCTGTCTTGTCTCTTTTGGTATATTTTGATATATATTTTTACAAAATAAGCCGGATCAAAAACATGACTTTACTGAAGGCTCGTTATAGTATTGTGTCATCATAATATATATTTTCTGAAATTTGACAGTTAAAATAAAGTGGTACTGCTTATTGATTTGAAACATTGCTTGTTATCTCAAATGCAACATATTTAAAAGGAATAATTAGAAATCGTACAGTCACATTGCCCAATATTATTCTTGGATGCTATTACTTTCTTCAATGAACTATAACCTACATTTTTTACTGTTCAATTTCTATTTTTTTTTTACTTTCCAATGCTGAGGTTTGCAGCATATAGTTTGTGTTGACTTTGATTACTTGCACATTTATTTGCGAATGTGCTCCGTTAATTCACCACATAGATGGAATTTAAATTGACCAGGTCCTGTCTTGCAGAAGGTCAAGTGTCATAAACAAATTCTAATACCTTCATTATTTAAATTGATATTATGCTGATATGATGTAAATCATTTTAATTTGTTTATTTGATAGAGACAGTACACAGGAGAGGTGATGGAGAGACAGAGCGGTGATGGTGGAGGTCAGTAGCCCACACATCATCTTTGCCCCGAGAGCCCCAACAGGAAGGATCTGGGAACCACTACCAAAGCTGTTGGAGGATTCCCATCACAAGGTAACCCAGTAACTCAAACGTGATCATCTCTAAGTTCTGATTTTCAGTTATGCTTCAGTTTCTGTCCTCATCAGAATCATGTTGACGTCATTACAAATCAGTTATCATTTATCAGCAGAATTATGCTACAATGCACTGAAGTCAATGCTGTGTCAATCATGCCTGCATTTAAAGTAGTGGCATAATAATCTTGTTTTTATCTGCTGCAGATAATGTGATAATTAGACTATTAGAAGACAATGGTATGTGGGGCTATTATTTCATCATCAAAACATTTTTTGGATTCATTTTCTGATTTCCAATTAAACGTTCAGTCTATAAAACGTCAAAGTATTGAAAAAAACATCATTACAGTTTCCCAAAGCCTGAGGTGACGCTGTCAAGTAGTTTGTACATTTTATAATGACGAAATAATAACAAGATGCAGAAAATAACTGTTTTTATTTCAGTATTTAAGTAGTGTCATATCTTAGTCATTACGTAAGCAGCTTTAGGACTAACCAGTGTGTCATGCAGAGGTTTATTCTTAGTTGTTGTTTATGTTTGTCTGTCACTTCAGCTTTATTGTACCTGTTGTTGCCATGGCCACAGTGCCACTTTTTTGATCTGCAGCCTGATGATTTCATCAAGTAATGTGAAAAAGACTCAACACCCCTGCGGAGACCTTTTCTTTATTTTTTCCTAACCTTTTTTCTGTTAAGGTAAACGAACGCTGGTGTTGCCATGGCGACATAGCAGCCATTAAATCAGCTTGATTGCATTTAGTCATCCCTCCTTAAATATCTATTCATGTCTTTTTAAAACCTTAAAGAGAAAAATAAGAACACAAAAACTCACACCACTCACATCTTATACACACCTGATTATACTTTATACATGATGGAAATGTTAAAGATGATTAAATCAAGCTGTACTTTGATATACCGGAGGATCACACACTGTAGCTGTGAGGCAGCAGAGATCTGATTTGACATGTGTGGTGGTAACTGAAAAATGAGTGTCCTCAGTTCAGCTGATGGCTTCAGACACATGGAGGTCATGCTGTTGCTGTCTGTGTGAAGAGGATGTTTGTTTGTCAGGATGTTTGTGACTCCACATTTAACTTGGCTATTTGAGCGCCGGTATGAGGTTAATAAGAAGATGCTTTGGATCGAGGATGTTGACAATAAAGACCTTTGTACTTTATTTGCAGCAAATTAAATTTTTCACATCCTCTCTCAGCGTTGTTTGCTTCAATCCGAGCGGATCACAGCCGGCCTTCCTCCCGTTTACTCACTTGTTTCCTCCCCACTGCTGGCTGAATATTCTCATCAGCCTCTAAACAAATAACAGCATTAATGGGTTTGGCAGATGCCGCGGCTGATGTCTGTGTGGATGTGAAGCTCAATGTCAAGTGAATGTCTGAGATACCTGTTGTTTTCTGAGTTGGAAGAAAAGCTGCCTAGTTTATGACAACATGTAACAGCAACTTGCATCCGGATGCGTGCAACACCACCATTGGGGAAAAAAGCAACCTCCTCAGCATGGTTTTCTAGATTTTCTATTATTTTAAGGGTAATAAGAAACAACACAATTCTTCAAAAAACACATTAGAATTGAGCCAACAATCAAAGATAAAACTCTAAGAGAGACAGGTGTGATTAGTGCAAATACTTGATCCATCATAAAGTATCAGTTCTCAATCAGATATGAGTAAAACTTAGTGTTTTGTAATCATGTTTAGTGCATTAATAACACAGATGAATTCAACTTCACATTTAGCCTGGGACTTTGTGAATGTCCGGAGTAATTTCAACACTAACACAGTTTTTGTGCCATAAAAAAACCCTGATAATAATGAAAGACCTTTAAGACACTTTAGGATCTTCTTGATGACACCTGCCGCCTCAGTTTGTTCAGTATAAGCATGACACCACTGGACAGAATCAAAACAAGGCCGGCAAGAGAAGCCCAAGTTACCTGGAACACTAGCCAGAGTTCGTCACCTTCACAAGGAATTACTGAGCCAATCAAAATTTTAACAAAAACCAAATGTGGTCCAATTTGAAGTGGGCGGTAGTAAGTTTTGAAGGAAACCCTTGAACACTTCCAGTTCCCTTGTCTCAAAGTCAGCTATAGCGACATTGCGAGGGATTTCACTTTATATCTGTGGACACGAGTGCTTAAATCATGATTAAAAGATTTTTATTATACCCTTTTGTCCACCAAAGTGGTTAACAATGAGAGAGTGGCACCCCACGAAGATGCTAAATGAGACTACACTATGTCATTATGCCATCATCCGCCATTAAAGCCTCGTCGTGTACCAGCGCTCATGCGACCGTGGTGTAGTTCATTATAAACGTTAGCTTCTCCTCTCTGCCGATTGCATTCACGCTTAAAGAAACATAAAAGTAGTGTTCCTTTGCATGGATTATCTTGCTGAACAAAACGTGTAAGTTTCATAAACTTGTGTGACCGCAGAGCTTATTTTCCGCAGTAATCCAAAATCCAATTTGCTTTTTGTCGAGGGGAACAAGTGCGATGCAAACTTCAAGGTTTGGATGTCAACCCTGCAGCACTCTATGTTGAGAATTTTAGATTGGCCCAGTCTGACTGGCAGCATTACTCTCTGTGCTCTCTGCAGCTGAGAGGACCAGGCCTTTTAATGCGAGTGCCCTCCACGGCCGAGGACCATACAGTAACTAATGACATCGGAAATTAAAAAAACATAAACTCTATCACAATCTGCCGGTACAGCCTTGAATGTTCAGGAACTTTCCGAACTTCCTGGTGGTCGGACCGCCTCTGTCTATATGATTTATATTCAATGGGAGAGTTTGTTGTGCATCCAAAAAAGTAAACATGAGTCTGAATACTTTCTGAGTCATGGAGAGCGAGAGAGAGAGAGAGAGAGAGAGAGAGAGAGAGAGAGAGAGAGGGAGGGAAAAAGTGAGAAGGACAAGAGTGGAGGGAATGATGGAAGGATGGAGTGCTGTGGATGAGGTGGGAGAGAAGTAGAGAGTAAGAAAAAAAGAGATGGAAGGACAGAGAGAGGCGGTTCAGAGCGATGAAAAAGAGGCATCGCCTGAAGTTATATTGATTGAATTGAAATATTTATTTTTGTTCCAAACAAAGACAGGCATGTGACGTGGGAGGACAGGGGCAATGAGGTGCCCAAGTGCAAACAGAAAGTGGTTTAAATTGAGCTGCTATCTATTTTTCATCTAAGTCAAGTGATGCAGGCCCACATCTGACACCCCTCGTTGTGTGTGTGACCCTGTGAGTCACAGCGAATGTGAAAAGAGTTTTGTGTTTTTTTGCACTTTCTGTGCAAACAGTTCAAAGTCACCTCTTTGTCTCTCACAGGCAAAACCAACTACGCAGCCTCACTCGAGACGCTCGTCTCCATGAAAACCACATTAAGCCGCGATATGAGCTATCACACAGAGGGAAATCTGAATAAAATGAACTCATGAATAGCAAATATAGCATCTTTTTTTTTTTTTTTTTTTTTTTTTTTTTTTTTTTTTTTTTTTTTGCCTCACTTCTATTTTCCCTGGAGTTTTAAGCATGAAAGCTGAGGAAACCGAGCATCGCTCCTGCCGGGGAAAAAAGTACAAAGATGAAAATCAGATAGCTGCCGCAACGACGGTCTGATTGGTTTGATATTCAGCTTTAATCACAGAGAATGCCAAATTCATTATTTATACATTTCATTCTTTCCTTTGTAGTTATGGCCTAAGAAATATTGAACTTTGGGAGCTGTGTAATTAACGGATTGCAGTGCTGTGCTCGGTATTCACATGTGAGTGGGAGAGAGAGAGAGAGAGAGAGAGAGAGAGAGAGAGAGAGAGAGAGAGAGAGAATCAAAGAGGAATACCAACAGATGTCTCAAAATTATATCATGATGGGTTTTGCCTCCAAATGTCACCGCCTAATAAACAGAGAGAAGAAACCGAGATTTGAAAAGGAAAAAACATCAGGCCATCACTGTCAGCGTCTCAAGAAAATAGACATTTGGGTTGTGTGCTTTTTAATAATTAAATAATTAATAATTAGAAAACAATTCTGTGAAAACTAATTTGTTACATGGGGTTACTTTTTTCCTCTTGGCCACAGGGGCAGACTGGGAATGAAAAATTGCTCAGACCACAAAACCCAACCAGGTGATCAAACCACCACCATCACCAGTTCGATCACCAGACAGAACATTAATGTTGGACAAGATATATTTTGTTAATTAAACAAATAAAAGGTTTACAATATAAACAACAAATCAGCAAAATCATTCCCTGATCTGAACCTAGACACTCTGCTTCTCTGGACAGAGTCAGGCTAGTTGTTTCCCCAAGGTTTCAAGTCTTTATGCTAAGCTAAGCTAATCCTCTCTTGGAATAGGCTTCATATCTAATGATAAAATATTCTTCATTGATCTTTTCATAAATCTCTTGCCGACAAAGCAATCAAGAGTAATCGAAAAGTGTCAAACTTCTTTAAGGTTTATGGAGAAGAGGTTATGGTTGGACAAAGATTGTGGTACCATTAATGAAAGGTCAGCTTTAGGTCTTTGGTAGGCCATGACCTCTTGCCTATAAGGCATGCAATTCAGACACGCTGCATGGCCAGCCTTCACAGTCTCACATTAAACTTCACTACACTGGCACTGGATGTACATCTTGCATCACATAGGAGAAATACTAGGACAAATTGCAGTTCCCCTAAAAAAGGATTCATCAATATTAGCATAAAATACAAACTTATTGACATTAGCAACCATGACAGTAACAGCGAAAAAACAAATGCAGACTGACTTGAATGTTTTTTCATATTTATGTACTAGAACTACGCTTTGTCAAATACATGTTACAAGAAACATGACTGCCACCTAGATTATGTTAACTGGCACATTTTTTTTAGGTTTTCATATTTGACCCTAATAACCTATTATATATATATATAACAGAATAATGTTCCAATAACGGAGTAGATGGAACAGGACATTGAAGGGGCCGCTGGTGAACCCGATGACTCATCTGCTGAAAACAGTACATCTGCAGCACAACACTGGTTAAACGTATAAAGACTTTCTGTTTTTTTTAATTTATTTTTTTTATTATCCTGCTTCATTTTCCTAAGAACCTTTTTATTGTGTGAGTCAACCCTGATAGTCTAGTCTGGTCGCTTTTTTTCCTTCTTCGTTCGCAGAAGCAGCCCAAGTTGTCTGCCCTTGAGGATATATTTGCTGAGGAGGACAATTGAAGAAAGAACAGAGGATATTGTCAGCACTACAGAGAAAGTTCAGAAAAAATATAGCTCTACAGAGGTTTACCTGAAACTCCAGTGACCTGGTGGGGGAACATAACGGACACTCTACCAATGCCTTCAACCAGGTATCTTTGTGTGCAAGCAGCACCCACACCCTCGGAGTGTTTTTATCTTCTACTTCTGGGGACTCCATCAGCCAGGAGCAAACGTGTCTGTTACCTGAGAAAGCAGATGTGTTGCTGAGTGAAGCCTCTAAAGGTCTTAAGTGTTCAGCAGTGAGTAAGACTCTGACTTACAACTGTCCGTTTGCACTGAAAACTTTTTGCACTGCTTTATTGTTTCTTTTTCATTTCATTCCTTTGTGCTCTAATATTTTTTTGGGGGGGGCGCAGTGGTTCTGGAGGTAGAGCAGTTTTATTCTGTTTTTTATACATTTTCATTTTTCAACTTTAAGTCTTGAGGTTTATTTTCTTGTGTTGTACAACTGCTTTGAGTGGAAAAATGCCAAGATGAAACATCTTAAATTAATACCAAAATATTAAATAAATTATTAAATAAATAGGTAAATTTGTTTATATATTTTATATATTGATACATTTATCAAACTGTGTGAAAATAGGAAGTAACTAAAAAATGAAACTAAAGATTTGTACCATATAATTTTCCTTTTGTTAAAATTGATTTAATAAAATTTTCTTTAACAATGCCCAGTCCAATCTGGCAGTGGAGGCTATGCCAGTTACCCCAAATAATTAAGAAACACCCTAGAACCATGCAATGCTTATCAATTTAACATATTTCCGCTATTTGAAAAAAATAAATAAAACACCATCTACAATGTCAAAATTAAATCCATAAAGAAAAATGTTGGCCAAAATCAGCAACCCTTATTCTTTGTGAAACACATCCCACTGTTCTGCTCATGCTAATGTGATGCTTCGGTACTCTCATATAATTGAATTGAGTTGTGATATTACAAAGTTACAGTCTTTAAAGGACTGAAGCTCCTCTCAGATCCGTGGTGGAGGGAAACATTCTAGCAGCATTTAAATGCGTTGATTTCATCTGTATTTTATTACTGTAGACATGCTCTGATATATAGTTTTGTAGGGTTGTTTTTATTGTACAGACAATCACATGGTTCTGGAAAGTCTGGAGGATGTATCTGGCATTTGTCAATAAATGTTTGATTGTTTTTATCAATTGTATTATTTTGCGAGTCTGAATATAATGTGATGATATCATGATATAATGAGTAATAAAGATAAGTGAGTTTGTATGTTCTCCCCGTGTCAGAGGTTCTCCTTAACTCAAGAACAGTTTCATTCCCTTTAAGTCATTGGTTAAACTGAAAGTGATGATGTCCCTGCAGTCACATGCAGTGAAAGACTTCTAAATTTAACGTGCTTGGCCTCAGAGGCGATGGAACAGCTAATCCTGGCAGCTGTGATGTCACCATCATTTAAGCCTCATGAAGTCAAAGCTGTTTGTGTGGCTCCGGTCAGCCTGCCAGCCGCTTCCCAAATTGCATAAGCTGCTCTCCAGAACAGGGACAGTCATTATGGTTATTAAGGATTCTGTGTTTTCCATTGTGTTTTTTTGGTCTTTGTCCCTCACAGCTGCTGGTCAGTCCTGAACTCAGCAGGCTGGATGACCTAGACTGTCCATTATCCTCGATTCAACTCTGGTTATTACACACCAACAGTGATTCTGTCAATGGTTTGCTTGTCCTTACTTTCTCCAAAATTTTCCATCTCAACATCTTTTTTGAATAAAGAGCTAAACGCACAAACTGTTGTTGATGTTTGTAGATTACGTCTTGTAGCACCAAAAAATGACTTAGTAAGTAATGTTGAAAAAGCTCGTAAATTTTTTTACATTTAGTGTTTTACAATTTAAGCACATTTTCTCATCAATACAAGTGTCTATTAATGCCATGGATAAATAATATTTATTAGAAAATATTCAAAATTCAAAGGGAGCTGTATTTAATATTCCGAACATTAATAAAGCAGCAAACAACTATTTACCTTTTAAAGATGTAGTGGAGTAATGTCTAGTTGAGCAGAGAGAAAAAAAAAAAGAAAAAAAAAGGAGTGCACGCTTTAAGATCTAAAAAATACATTTTTCACAATCTGTGTTTGTTATCATTGAAAATCAAAAGGAATCACAGACAGGTGTCTGAAAATCGCACGTTGTTGCCAGCTGTCACATCACTGGGGATCTAAACAAACGTGAAATTGAGCCAAATGCAGTAACATATTCAGTTGCCCTGCACCAGGAAACATCTGTTGAAGGTTCTCACTTATGGCCTAATGTATTTGTCTCGAGATTGCCAGTCTTTAGATGCACATCTGTGATCAGAAACACAATTTGGCATAAAAGGCTCCAACAAACTTTTCAGAGAAAACAGGGCTTACTTTTAGTTCTAGAGATGAAAGAGTTCATATGGAGACAAATTACACTTCAGCAGATCCCTGTAGATTTGATATAAATGAGACAGCAAAAGAAGAAAGTGTTGTATGTGACAGTGATTAATGAAATGCAGTGCTGCCTGCATGCAGACAACACTCAGTGATTCAAGTTTATGTTCTCTCCAATGCAAATCTTTCCCCTAATTTTGTTCTTTGTATGGGAACACATTGTTATTTCATCCGGTGTATTTTTATTCATTCCCAGAGGGGGAATAATGAGAGGCACCTTCAAACAGATGTGTAATGAAGGTGTGAGCTACATTGTACACTCAGAATCCTCCATGGAGCAAAGTAAGAGGTGTACTCCCATTGGTGATAGCGTATTTGTGTTTCACTAAAGGAAACTAAATGCCAGAGATGAAAACAGCACTACAATATTATACACAGCATACAGCCGTTATCACACTGCAGCCTTTCCATACAACTGAGAATAGATTATACAAAAAAACTCAGGCAATTAAATAAAAATGACAGATAAAAAAGCATATGGACACCGAAGCAGGTCTAACGAACATTATTAGGCTACATAACCTGCAATATCTTTTCGAATCAATAGCAGAATAAAACATCACCGAAGCAGACAACACAGAGATGTATCACTGATATAAACTTTGCAGTGGCTACAGCAAAAGAAAGAAAGAAAAAAAGTCACGATTTTGCACAACACACAAACAAACAAACACAATGCTACATTGCCAAGCAACATTGTTGTTTTCCTCTAGAGAGTTACAACTATTACAATAAGTGTGTTGTTTTAGGCCTACTCAACCATCTGATCCACATGTGATCTGTGATTCTTGAGTATTGCAAAGTCCTCCTCAATCTGCTCCAGGTTCAGATTTGTAATCTTTTTATTTTCAGAGCATAATACAACCAGTCCATTCAACCTTGGTCACAATATTTAACCAGTCCATTCAACATTTCTGTTTCCTCTTTAACCAGTCCACTCATCCTGGGGTATCCACAAGGAGCACTTGTTGATGATGTACCATAAGTGTGCTCGATTTGGGCACTTAATGAGCTTGCAGGATGGTCCGTTAAATCAGTGGTTGATAACAATTAGTTACGATTGACTTTGTTTTTTTCTCTAAAGCGTATGCGACTTGGAATTTAGCATGAGATAAACAAACGCTTCAGTTCAAGTAAAATTAATAGCAAATGTAAAGCGTTACTTCCACCCCTGTTAAACAGATGCATTTTTTAAGCTGCAACCATCACCAAAGTTCGTAGTACAGTATGTAAAAAAAAAAGTCATAGTATCGTACTTAGAAAAACTTGATATAAAAGTCATTTTTAGTATGTTGGAAGAAGTCATATAAAAGTCATAGTATAATATGTAAAGAAAAGTAAAAAAAAAAAAGAGTCATATAGTATGTCAAAAAAGTCATAGTATGGAAAGTCATAGTCATATAGTCATAGTATAGCATGTCGAAAAAAGTAAAAAAAAAGGCAAAGTATAGTTTGTTGAAAAAAGTCATTTAAAAGTCATGGTATAGAATGTCAAAATTAATCAAAGTATAGTAAGTCGAAAAAAAGGAGGGGATCCATGTTCAGGTGGTGTGTCTTTATAGCACCGACTCAACCCGGCCAAGGTTTGGCTCATTATGACAGATAACTTGCTTTTGAGAGATTGTATATCTATATATGAGGCATGAGATCACATGTAAGAGAGTCAGGGACCGCCAATTTAGACTTTGCATGCACACAATGACAGACTGACCTTTAATTTAAAATTAAATGCAACAAATATTACTCAAATGTTATTAGCCAGTGACCTCTGACCATTTATTCACCAAGAATATAATCCACACACATTATTTGGATATAATTAAATCATTTTTACACAATCATGTGCTTTACTGAACTGTATATTCTACTACTAAAAGCAATAATAGAAGTTGGAGAATTGGAGAAGGTTCCCTTCAGTAATTTGAACATGTATACCTCCTGTGGGTCAGCAAATCAGAGCATGGTGGAGAACAGTTTTCTGGCTGATGGACACATAATGGCAAAGTGCAGCTGACCTTCAGTTCCCTGACAGCTACAACTCATTGGTGTTTACTTTCTGTCCATAACTCCCAGAGGAGCTGTAGCTACCTCGCTGTGCTGTTGTGTTTCATTGTGAGTTTGTGTTGGTGGCGAGACAGTGTTGGGTTTTTAAAAGCAGCCTCCTAGTCTCCCAGACTACATTTGTTGCTCTGTTCTCTTTTCCAGAGGAGCTCTTTCTATCCGTTGTTTCGTCTGTTTATTCAGTCACTTTGTGCTGGAGTCTTGGAGGTAGTGTAGGTGTGAGCCCGCTGCCTGTTTCTCTGGGAGAGTGTCCACAGCTGAGTGTTGGTGCATTAAATCAGATGGTGTGAGGTTTTAAAAGTTTCAGTCCTACTTTCTACTTCTTCCCTCACCTGCTCTCACCTTATATGGCTTCATGCCTGTGTGAGTTATACTCAACCTGATAACAACTGAGCACTAAACAAGATGTGCTGCTTGTTATACCATTCATTCATTAAAGTTTTAGTGCTCCCTCGTCTTGAATAGCCTCAGAGAAAAAGCTGAAATACAGCCCAGTGTTAAAATGGTTACATTTTCTGACAAACTGGTTCTGTATTTGGGAATTTTATATCAAAACATGTGTAAGTGACACAAGTCAGATATTGATTCAATTGGCAGACTCTAATGATTCAGGATTTTTTTTCATAGGGTGGATGAAGCTGATGTTTGTTTCAAGTTTTGTGTAAACTGGACTAACACCAAAGGAGTTATGACTTTTAAAGGTCAAAATTTGATCTTTAATTATTAACCCTTACAGGGCTTGATCCCAAATGATAATATTCTTATGCTATAGCCATCCCAATGACTAGATTTCAATCCAGTTGAACACCCTTGGGAGATTTTGGAGTTCCACCTTAGAGTGAATGTTGAGGGTGAATATAATGTGATATATATATATATATATATATATATATATATATATTTTAAATTTTTCATATTTCATTGCAGCCATTTGCTAAAATCGAAAAAGTTCATTTTTTTTCGTATTAATGTACACTCAGCAACCCATCTTGACAGAAAAAAACAGAAATGTATTTTTGCAAATTTATTAATAAAGAAAAACTGAAATATCACATGGTCATAAGTATTCAGACCCTTTTGTGAACAGCCAAAAAAGGACAGTGTTCTTTTGTCTGCTGTTTACGTTTTCACAGTGGTAACAGTTGTTTGGGCTGTATAGGCTTGACTCTCGCTGGGAAACAGGAAATGAAAGGCGGTCTCCCTTGACACAATCCAACCTGTTGTTGACCCATAGATTCACCTCAACCTCCTCCATCTGAGGAATTTGTGGCTTTATGAGAATATCACAAAACTATAAGTAATTCTTCATACGGCTACTTGAACTTTAAACATATAAACTTTAAACATATATCGTTATTGACCTAATTGAAGGAAAGATGAAATACAATCCCAACAGTGAAACTGACCCAGAGTGCTCAGGACCTCAGACTGGGCCGGAGGTTCACCTTCCAACAAGACAATGACCCGAAGCACACAGCTAAAATAACAAAGGAGTGGCTTCGGATAATTCGCTGAAACCTCTGATGCGGTTGTTCTTCTTGAGACAGCAGTCGTGTTCAGCAGGTGGTTTGAACGGTAATGACAAACCAGCCAAACATGAAGGTACATTACTGATTCAAAATTGGTTACCAATACCGGCCAAAATTCCAGTGTTGCTTTCCATTTCCATTTATATGTTCAGCATTTTGCCCAAAAACCACCAACCATTTTTCATTGAGAAGCCAAGAGCTAAAGCCATGATGGTGGGAAACCGCCAGTGAAAGAGAGAGACACTGTACTTGTGTGAGGGTGGGTTTAACATTTAACTTGGCAGTGGTCCTCGAACAGTTTCTGCTGGCAATTTCTCTCTCTCTCTTGTCTCCCACCCCACCACTCGGTGTTAAAATGGCACACTAACATATTGTGAGTGGGTGCGAGTGGGCGGCACTCCTGCCATTAGCGGCATTCAGAGCAGCATCACCACGCTGAACGGAAACCTTTGTAATTGAAACTGATTGGCTCTCTATTAGGTGGGGGATTTGTTACTTTCCTCTGGTGATTTTTTGGCAAATGTGGGCAGCAGCCTCTCCTCTGAAGTTCCCTGCCCCGTTTTTTACTGTAGCTCTATGAGTAATGAGGCTGAAACTCGAGCCATGAAAATCAATAAAGATCTCCTGCTGTGGACGCTGACAAGTTGTTATTTTTCTCTACTTAATTTAGTGAAAAGTCTGGCTGCTTTGATCAGCACTTTCAAACGCCAACACGGCAAAAACAATCTCTCACTTATTTGTGAGACACACACTGTTAGGGAATGATGAATTATAGGTAATACATTCTGGAACTGTTACTTAATGTCTTCATAGCAGCTGTAAAATGGCAGCAATACAAAGAAAACAAGGACAACAATCACATTAGAACAGGAAGTTATTGCCTGAAAACTAACATAATTCCACTGGAAGCAGCACAAAATGGCATTTAGATGGTGTCTTGCTTCTCCGGTACAAAGTGTAATGATGCAAAACTGAATTGTGTGGTAGGGCAGTGTACTTGTATTAAAAACAAAGTGCGACCAACTCACATTATAGCCCCATTACAGGACAAAAGGGCTATTTCATTTTATGGCTTGGTTTGTTGTTCGTAAGAGTTTGGGCAAGTTGTCCATCATCATCATCCTTTATTTTTTTCAGTTACTTCATGGTCTATTCACTGTAAGTCATGAATTTAAATAGGTGTTCATATGTCTGCCTGTCTGTGGAGAGGTTTTTCAACACAATAGCTTCCCAACCATGCACAATACAGTTATAAAACTTTACAGGTGTGTATGTAAGATTGAAATGAAGGCCAAGGTTGAAGACTGGTGTGGTCCAAACAATGGCGCTGGATGCAAAACGTATACTTTGCTGAAAGTTAATGGCAAACACCTTGAAGTAGTCTAGTACAGTCTATTGCTGTATGTAAGTCTACTGTTACAGTTATTAAAAAACAGGTGCCGAAGTGGCAAAAGGACAAACTTTGTCTGTGTCCTTTGTGTATTAAAGAGCTCAGTTCGGAATAAAATTAATTAGAAAGTCATTCAGTTTCGGCGGCAACTAATTACTTTTCATAGTTCACAAACTTCTATAATTCTTATTATTTAGTTGACATGGCCTCAGTGCATATAACCCTCAATTTATTTCCATGCAGTTCATGAGATGGGGGTGTTGAGAGAAAAAATAGGTGGAGTTTGGTTAATTATTCTGGATCATATTGGAAGTGAAAATATATTTTTCTTTCTTCATGTATATTAATACTGCTAGATTATTAAAGTGCTATATCCGTAGGCTGGGGAAAACGTTTTCTAACAAAGGGATTAACAGAAGGGAATATTGAGCAGCATAAAATATGATCATATGTGAACCCCTGTACTATAGCTTCACATGATGTCAACAGAATCCTAAAGCATGTAACCCCGGTTGGTCACGTTGGTCACAAATGATAAATGCAAACAGCTGATTTGGAGCTAGTTTGATGGAACATTCCTTTAACAAATGGCACAGCATCTTACCAGCACTGCGCTGATAATGTTTAAAATAGACAAATTACATGAAGATACATGTATTCTTAGGATTGTGATGATTACCTGTTTTGTTACCCCTCTTACTTTTATACCATTTCATCATTACCTTGTGCTCATATTAAAACAGCCAGGAGTTAGACAGTAGATACATTTCTGGGACATTGTTACATCAAAACAAGATGATCATAGTCAAAGTTGTTTACATGATGAATATCAAAGTCGCTTTTCTTGTCTCCTTTCTAAAGACTGTATAACATCCTACATGATTTGACATGTGGTCATGCAAAAAACGTCCCTTTGAACTTACTTTACGGGCTTTCTGTTGTTTTTATTTTGCAGCAGTGTAATTAAGATGTATATCAATCACAATGCGTTCCAGCAAATGCACTCTCTTTATCTCTACCAGAAAAAAAACACACTACTTTTCTCATTTGAAAGCACTTTATAGAAAAAGACAGATGCCTCTATTCATTTATAGAGTAACTGAATACAGACTAAAATCCTGCTTGTGCTGACCCCAAGTGGTTGCTCTGTCTTCACTGTAATAATAATGATATATTGGATATGAACTGCAAAAACTTAAGCTAAAACTAAAAACACATTTAGTCCATACATACTGTATACAATTAGTGGTGGAGTGTGGAATTGGCACATAGCATCAGTATAAAGATGCTCCTTTTATCCTTTATATGTAGAAACAAAGATGTTCCTAAGTCAAGCAAAGACAAAGAAAACACAGTTCATGCTCTTTGTGTTGAGATCCATGGCTCCATCCTGATCCTGACAACCATGTCCAGCAGCAGAAGATGATAAGGAGGCGGTTAATGGAGGCTGAAGCCGCCTTATGCTGCGCTGAGCTGATCTGCTTGCCGTATGTCTGACTGACGGAGTGCCATGTCCACTGCTGGAGACCCAGGAGCTTCTCATGTAATAAACTGCAGAAAAAGGGGGGCTAAAATAGGGGAGATGTTTAGTTTTAAGGTAACGTTTCCTCTTTTAAAGTACAGATTACAGGCTGGGTTCAGACTAGGTGAGGGTTGTGAGAGATTGCTAGAATAGTGCTTCTGCGGCTGTGGCGTAGTGGAGAGCAAGGTAGTTCTCCAATCAGAGGGTCGGTGGTTCGATACCCGGCACCCGGATGTGTCCTTGGGCAAGACACTTAACCCCAAGTTGCTCCCGAAGGCTTACCATCGGTGTGGACTGGATGTTGCATGAATGTCAGTTAGAGTCTGATGGTGGCACCTTGCATGGTAGCCTGTCATCAGTGTGTGAATGGGTGAATGATATGTAATATACTACTGATTGTAAGTCGCTTTGGATAAAAGTGTCTGCTCAATGACTGTAATGTAATGTAATGTAATGCTTCTCCTGTCCTGTCCACCCCTTCTTAATCAGCATCCAACCAAAGATCTGACAAGGATAAAGGGTCAAGGGAAAGGCTTTCAATGGAAGATGTAAGCTAAGCTAACTGTAGCACATTCTGTATGTTACAGTCAACATAGAAGATTGTTGCTCTGAGGTGACCCGAGTGAGTGTCAATAAATGACAGTGAAGAAATCTGAATGAGAGCAAGAGGACAAAGGGTAGAAAAGAGGCCACTCAGAACATGATGAACGAGGGAGAGAGCAAAGTTGAATCAAATTTTAAAAATGCGGCGGCTGTTTCCTCCACTTTGGAACTTCAAGGTGGAAAGGAGACCAAAAGAGAGGACGAAATAAAAAGAGGAGAATCATTTGTGCTGCTGGGGGGGGGAAAAATGAAATGTACTGAGAGTAATGTGAGTTGTTGTCACAGAGAATGCATTCTGCAGAATAATGAGAGCAAGAAAGGACGTGAGGAAGAGATCTTGGCACAACTTAAGGGTGAGGCAAGACCTTGGGCTTTGATCTTTAGTAAGACACTACTTGATGTACTTAAACATCAAAGCTACAAAACAGCAGACTGAGTGACTCTTACACACTTCAAATTGGAAAATGGGACTTTCTTTGTAGTTTATTTGGTGGAAACAGACACCATCACCACCAGAGCTTTCCATTAGTATAATGAACGGAGCGCTCTTAATTCTCAAAAACTCCTCTTTGAGGAGTGACAGGTTGTGTTAGATTTCTTTAACTGCTTCATAGATTTTCTGTTTGACATGTTTTTAGAACAAAAACAGTCTATAGCCGAAATAGAGGTCTGGTGTTATTACATTAAATGTGAAAGTTTGATGTCACAAACATTTTGTCCTAATGAAAAAAAAATGGTTTGTTCAAATACAGAAAAATGACCTTATGTCTTCCTGATAAGGATGTTGTAGTTGTGGAAGTTATAAGTGTGTTTCCATCCAAATTATTTTATTTAAGTTTTCAATTTGGGCATGAAAAAAGTGAAAGTGGAAACGCAGAAAATTTGAAAAAAATGATATTCTATGCTGCTAAGGCAGTGGATGAATGGCAATGATTCCCAATTTTTTTTGCCGACTTTCTGTAAGTTTTGTTGAAATTTGTGCTACATTATGATGGAGCCCAGGCTTATGATTAAAAAGCAGAAGTGTGATGTGGTCATAGCGTTGGAATGGATGGTAAGGATAAGAAGCATGCGAGTTACACTTTGTTTTTCACCCCCTAACGTTGTACCAACAGTCAACATTGGTTTATTCTAACCAAGATCATTATCTGCAACCATAACCAATGTGATTTTGTCTCTTAACCTAACCAAACCTTGGAAGACACAGGCCAAAATAAATATTAATTAAAATAGAATGTCAAGAGCGCTTTGGAAGGCACTGACAAATGATGTTTGCCAATAGCGCCGCAAGACAATGACAAATTACATAATTCATCATTTAGTTTCTCCGATTTACTAAAAATATTGTACTGACATTTTTTTCTATTCTTTGAAACACATTTCAGCTGAATGAGGCTACTGTGCTACTTTATGTTGCTTTTGCAAAAACCAATGAGATTGTTGCTCACATCAGTTAGATCACTAAAGGGAGTAACATTTTTTGAGTGGGGTTTGCAACAAACATTTTGCTTATAATATTTTTTTCTTATTATTTTTTCACTTTTATTTTGTATACAAAAAAATGCAGGAAGAAATTCATACAGTAGCATAAGAGAAAACCAATAATATATTCTGGCAGTAAACTGGGACTGCACAAGATTGTAATCACCGCAATGATTGGCAGGTGCAGGTATTATGTCTATGAATAATATGTTATCTGCTAGAACCGTTCTTCTCCAATAAAATGACTGAGATAACGTCTGAGTTCTAAAATCCTTCCTCAAATTAGATCCCTGGGACCACCTGGAGCTCCACAGAGTCGGGCTACTGCAGAGATGCTAATTGGACCTTGTCTGTCTCCTTCTGTCTTCCATCCATGCTTCGTCTTGTGTGGGATGATCAAGGTCTCAATTACAGCAGGCTCATGGCATGTGGGAGCGGCAGGGGTAATAATGATGCATGTGTTTTACGGGAGACGGAGTTCTCTCCTTCAGAGTTCAATCAGAGAAAGAAGAAGAGAAACCAAAGCGCACTGCGGCAGAAGAACCGTAGAAGTTCAGGTGAAGCAACAACAACAAGCTACGACAGCTACGGAAATGGCAGAGGGTTAAAAACGCTTTTCAGAACAATTAGGGGCCGTTTGTGAGGAGATTATCAGAGTCCTCTAACATAATGTGACACTTTTATACTTTCTTTTACAGAAATGTTCAACCTTGTTAGAGTCGCATAGTACAGCTTCCTGAAGAAATGGAAGTGTTTTCTTCTTTTCTCCTTCTCTCTCTCTCTCTCTTTCTTTCTCCACACTGGTATGACACAAAATCTCTCAAATGATGACATAAAGCAACAGAAAGGGCTTGAATAAAGAGGAGTCAGTGTTGCAAATGTCAACAATGTTTTCATGTTCAGTGTGTTTTTAACAATGCTAGCAGTGTTGCTCCATCACTATCGTCCAGCCTATCATTTCTGAACTGCTGGATGCATTGCCATGCAAGTTTGTAAAGACATTGATTTTTCCCAGAGGATGAATCCATCAGCATTTGTTTACTTACACAGTAATCTGATCCTGTTTTGGATTTTGGCCGTTACCATCTAGGACTTTTGCAACCAAAAGTAATCCAAGAGGTTGTAGTTAAGTTACATTGAACGCTGATTTTAGGCTACCATAATGGTTACAATTAATTGTCATGAACTGAAGAAAAACACTATGACAGAATAAACAAAAAAACAGACAACTTCTCTCTTGATTTATTCCCTCAGTAAACATTGTCAACATGAGTTTATGGTCTCAATTGCTAGTTTCATGTCTTCTTTAAGGCAGCATGGTGTTAATTTAGTGAATTTTGGTCCCATTTAGACAAAAATTGACCATAAAGCAGGGTATGCTTTAGTGTGTGGCTTCCTTGCGTTGACAAGTAGTTACCTGCGTGGTTTGGCCGTGAACCGCAGACTTTAGACATATTTGTGGCAGGAAGATGTTCATTTTTCAAATGTTTTCTACGAGTGTTAAGAGCCTCTTCTAAAAATCCAGATGCCTTTCATTAACCCACTCAGTACACCCCCTCTTATTTGGAGAAGAGTCATTTCCAAACACTGAGTACTCTTACGGTTTCCTCCAAGGCTGTTTATAAAAGCCTGTTTGTATCCATTAGACCTCCTTGTGTCACCTTCCTTTGAGGCATAAACACAGACAGAAGAGGTAGATAAAGACGGAGCGGAATAAATAAAAGAAAGTTAGAGAACATAAAAGCAGAAAAGAAAGACAAGAGAGCAAGCAGACCAACAGCTGCAGGCGAAGCTCAGAAGAACAGCAAAGAACTACAGTAGCTGTTTGAACCTGTGACCCGGAATAATCCCTTTAGCTGCATGAGTGCGTAAAGATGGAACATTTCTTTTTTTTTTTTTTCCTCCTTAACACAGATCTCATATCAGTGTGCATATCAGTAGCTTGTGTTATCATAGTACAGCTGGTCTTCAGGGCCCGGGACACTGTGCAACACTCATCAATTTTCATGGCGTTTTAAAGCGACAGCGCCGTGAAAAGCATCCATTTCACGGCACTGACGCTTTTATTTGGGTTTTGTGTGATTAAAAGAGTTGCAGCAGTTACAGAGTGATCATAGCATTGGCTTTTTTGACTGGGATGTTGTAGGTTTTTATCTGTGAGCTGTAGGAAGTTTTGGAAAAATGATTTAAATCTCAGTTTAATGTAATTCCAGGGAATTTGCAGTGTGAATGCATTTATAAATCCAGCATGAACTTAAAAATAATGCTTTGGGTAAGCAACACAAAGTCCAGTGTCTCTTTGCCAATTAGTCACTCATACCATCCATTTTATTTAACAACAAAGGGACAAAAAATAAAGATTTTCCCCAAATGAGTCCCTGAGGAGAAGAAACACAAGTATGGATGTGGTTTAGTTCACATTCAGTGGTGCTTCTTTGCATTTACCAGTTAATAATCTGATATTTCAAAGAGGCAGAGGAGTGCGACAGCAGAGTAAAACACCTCCTTCACCTACAGTAAGAGTCAGACATAGAAGTGGTACTATTAACCGACATGAATAAATAATTATTCTATGAATGAGGCCATCGATGTTAGAGGAACGTGAGCAATACACCAGTCTGGTATTCAGTTTGTATATCTGAATAGTAATCTTCTAATAAGCTCTCCTCAATATATGTCTTTCTTGTCATGTTAACTGAAAGAGCAGGTAAAGGAAATGGAAAGTGATTTGTACCTCCACACAATAAAATACACAGCATTTTGGAAACCTTGACTATCTGAGGAGATATACAGTGCCCTCCAGAATCATTGGCACCCTTAGTGAATATGAGCAAAACAGGCTGTGAAAAAATGTCTTTGCTGTTTATCCTCTTGCTTTCACTCAAAGTATTCACAAAAATCTTACCTTTGCATTGAAGTAAAATTATTGAAATGTTGACATTTTATTTTTCTCCAAAACATGTGTGTCACAATTATTGGCACCCCTAGAAAATCTCATGATTACAATCTAACTGAAGTATAATTCCAGTCATATTTTACATTTTTAAATTCACCTGTTTGATTAGGAACTCTTAAGTGGTCAACCATGACTTCCTGTTTCACTGGGGTATAAATATGAGGTGACACAGGCCAAATTCCCTTAGTCATTCATCACTATGGGAAAGACCCGAGAACACAGTGACGATGTGCGACGAAAAGTTGTTGAGCTGCACAAATCAGAAAATGGATATAAGAAAATCTCTAAACAGTTGAAAATACCCATTTCCACTATCAGGGCATAATTAAGAAGTTTAAAGCGACAGGAGATGTTAAGAATCAGCCTGGAAGAGGACGTGTGTGTACATTGACCCCACGCACCGAGGAGGATGGTTCGACTGGCAAAAGAATCTCCAAGGATCACAGCTGGAGAATTGCAGAGGTTAGTTGAGTCTTGGGGTTAGAAAGTCTCCAAAACTAGCATCAGACGCCACCTACATCACCACAAGTTGTTTGGGAGGGTTGCCAGAAAAAGCCTCTGCTGTCAATCAACAACAAACTAAAGCGCCTACAGTTTGCCAAACGTTACTGGGACTTTCAATGGGACCGGGTTATATGATCAGATGAGACCAAAATAGAGCTTTTTGGCAACAAACATCAAAGGTGGGTTTGGCGTAGACAGAAAGATAGCCATACAGAAAAGCACCTCATACCCACTGTGAAGTATGGTGGCGGATCTTTGATGTTCTGGGGCTGTTTTTCTTCCAAAGGCCCTGGACATCTTGTTAGGATACATGGTATCATGGACTCCATCAAATACCAGCAGATATTAAATGAAAACCTAACAGCCTCTGCCAGGAAGGTTAAAATGGGCCGTGGTTGGACATACCAGCAGGACAATGATCCGAAGCACACCTCAAAATCTACACAAAAATGGTTCACCGACCACAGAATAAAGGTTTTGCCATGGCCATCACAGTCCCCGACCTAAACCCCATAGAAAATCTGTGGGATGAGCTGAAGAGGAGAGTCCACAAGCGTCGACCTTGGAATCTGAAGGATCTGGAGAGATTCTGCATGGAGGAATGGTCTCAGATCCAGTGCCATGTGTTCACCAACCTCATCACGCATTATAGGAGAAGACTCAGAACTGTTATCTTGGCAAAGGGAGGCTGCACAAAATATTAAATGAAGGGGTGCCAATAATTGTGGCACATATATTTTTGAGAAAAATATTTGTTTCATGATAAGAATTTAATGTTTCTTTCAATTATGTTTCTTCAGTTAAAGGTTACATTTTTGTGAATATTTTGAATGGAAGATCATGAGGATAAACAATAAAGATTTTTTTTCGCATCTCGTTTTTCTCATTTTTACTAAAGGGTGCCAATAATTCTGGAGGGCACTGTATATGTTTTTAAAAATATTTTTTCAAAAATGTTCTCAACTGCAATAAGTGGTATCTTTGGTGGATATACAGTCCCTTCAACGCCTCAGTATGAAACTGTGGGTCGCCCTTTAAGTGAGCAAGCTCAGACAAGACATCTATTTAATTCCCAGCCAAGTGCCAAAGACTGCAGTCCATCAACTGTCCACTTGAGGCACGCTACAAACGCAAGTCGATCCCCACAAGGCCCCTGTGTTAAAATGCCCAACTGTACAGCAGAAATAATCATGTTTACAGGCTGGTTCCATGAAAGGTTTTTTATCTCTAATATCACTGTTCATGACAACTCGCCCGTTTGAATTATATAAAGGCTTGAATAAGGCATAATTAAGGACATGGATGCTGTGAGTGACAGGTGGGTGTTGTCACTGGTTGGTCATTTTCTGTTTTGATAAAAACAGCAAATATTGAACGTTAACGGAAACACAATTTCTACATTCTGATTCTGATCACTTCAGATGTAAATTTAGTGCCATGATACATTCTACTGTGAATTAATCTTTGTTAGTTTAAAAAAAACAAAAAAGAAACACAGCTGTTTGAGTGTTTCACATTTCTTCCAACAGATCCACATCCAGATGCTTCGGAGCAGCGGAGGTGGAGGCACACCGGGTTTGCACACCAGAAGCTCAACAGTTGGATTCCCCAGACTAAAACCCTTTCCAGATGGCAGTGTTCATCAAAGAGAGGTCTGTAATTATATTTCACATGATGCACATCAGTAATTTCAGTCAGTCATCAAAGTGGTTAAATAATTTAATAAAGCAAAAAGTTCAATTAGGGGGATCATTTCTCACAAGTTTTCCCTCTTTGTATTCATCCACTGTGAGTTCCCATTTTCCTCGCAGTAATTTTCTCACTTCTGCCCTCACAAAGCTCGCAGCCACTCTTTCACTGAAAAAAATAGTTGAGTGATTTAATAGATGAATTCGGTAATAATTTAAAAATAATCTGAATAATTCAAAAAGTTATATCGTCAAAATATTGGTGAATGTGTGTTTTCAGTAGGGACTGTTACTCTAAACATCTTAATAATAGCCACCACACCCTTCATTTTTTATTTACAATGTTGGTCCTGGTACTCATTTGTGGGAAATAAATGTCACAATAACACAATATTTCAAACATATTCCAACGCAGGGGTGATTAGTGAAATTAATTATGGCAACTTTGCAATACATTTGGTAGAAGCCTCTCTATGTGAGTGAGTGTAAACTACAATTCACTTTGCTGATTTGAATCATTCTGCACATGAGATGAAGCTCAGCACAGCACTTATTTGTCACATCATGATTGTCTCTTTGGCCTTCTCGGTCTTTCGATAAGCTTTTAAGGAGGACGTAACATGCTGTGAATCAATGGGGCACTCAGTCACCAATGAGGGGAGCTCCACTGCTAAAATGATAATTGCAGTGATAATGGTCATACAGGATAGTCAGTAAAGTTTGAAGATTCCTCTTTTGTTGGAGGAGATTTAATACAACCTGATGGTTGTACTAGGGCTTATAAAGTACAGCTTTGGAGTCTGTAGATCAAAGTCGCCTCAAAGTTTAGCTCTGTCATGATAGCCTATACAAGACGATTATTGATTTGGGTCTTTTCTTTGCTGTTATTTTTTGTGTGTCTTCACGATGAAGTAGATATGGATGTGTGTAACTGATGTACTCTATATCAGACAACAAACAGGACATAATTAGCGTTATCTAGGAATCGCGCCATGTGTCCTTTTGCTTCACTCCCCTACTTATCTGGAGCTCACAAATTTCCCAAAGCTTGGACTTGACGCAAAATAGAACTTGACCTCGTCCCGGCAAAACACACTAACCGCTGCAATTCTATTGGCAGGACTGGATTTTTAGTTGAAATCTCTATGTTCAAATGTTGTGTCCAGGCCTTAACAACACCCGCCTATTTTGTCTTTGGCCTCTCACCTTCATCAAGTAGATAGAATTGATCTTGATAATAAGCCGTTACAAATATGTGACATGCATTTAAAAAGTGTGGCGGCTATAAAAAGGGGAAATAAAGCATGATCTTACCCAATACCTGGAAGTTTTCCCATTCTATTGACATGAATGGAGTATTACTTCAAATTCTCAAACTAATTGCTTCCTCTTCACAGCGAATGCCGTGTCCTAAACGTCGTAAACTCTCTTTGTATCTCAGCTTGATCTCTGCACAATCAACAGTGATCACCAGCGTTCTTGGAACAATGACATCTGCAGCAAAAGGGAAACAGACAAAATCTTTAAAGTGTCTTTGTACAGTTTGATGCACAAGCTGGATACATTGAAGTATGCATCGCCAGTGTTTGAAACTGTTTCTAAGGCACTTGTGTTGGAGATGCCAGGTGCGCATTTCAGTAATTGCCGTAAACACCAGATGTCGATCTGAACAGTATCAAATTACACAAGGAAAACAGAAGAGGCATGAAACTGCAGGTGATTTCAGCGACAGAGAATCACTGACATGTTTAATGTGGACATGATGAAACACAACCCGGGGTCTACAGGTAATAATTTCCAATCAGCAAACCCTCCCAGGTGGTTGAAGTATAAATAAATAAATCGCCATCCTTTATTCTCATGAGCTGCTGTCTATGTTCTCCATGAATAAAGCACCTGTCTGCTGAGTTCACAACATGTGAGCTTGTGAATCTGAGCTGATGAGGAAAAAAAAAACATTCCTCCCCTGAAATTAGACACTATTCACAGAAGAATGGAACAGATTTTGCTCCCTTGATTGGCAGAGCTGAATATAAGCTCTTTACTGGCATACCAAAAATGCCAAATGTGTGCCAGGAACAAGCTCCTGTGAAACAGCTGCTAAGACCTCTGAGGATTGACGAAACATATTTCAGGCTGCAGCACAGGCACAAACCACAGGCTGCATATTTCTGTCTGGTATCTCAGTGTACAAAGCACACACTTTTTGTGATGACAGGATTTCCAATTGTCTTTAGAGAATGACTGTTATTTACTCCACATTTTCCAGTCTTGTGCTATCATGGCCTTGAAAACACAGGTGTTGTCAATTGCACACAGACGCATCTGACTACCTGCTGTGTCCACAAATGTCTCACTTCAGTCACATCACCATTCATCACTTAGCTGGCCAAGGTAGTTAAAATCAAGCGAGCAAACAGAACCATAAAACGGTGAATGAGAAGCTTTAAAAAAAAAAAAACACGCACAAGTACTGTGATTCGTTGGGAGAAAACATGTTTTTATGAAAAAATACTTGAATTAGCTATTGTGTTTTTTATTTGTGTTCACTTATAAGACCTTCAAAATAAATCATGATGTGTTGTATAGAAAAAGAAGCAGAGGTATAACGATTTCATCCAACAGTGATTCAATTTTAAATTATCTCAGGAAAGATTCAATGTGCTTTTTTTTTAAAGACATCTTTTCATTGGATAGTTCTACAGATGACATGGAGCAAAAAACTTTGTCTGGAATCAAGACCCATACCTCCCTAGAAGCAAAGTGTGTGTGCTCTAACACGTGATCTACTCGGCAGCCCCAATTCATTAAAAATCAATCAAATTCAGTTTGATTGATTTTACGATAGCTCTTCAGGTGTAAATTGAACAGATTGTGAAAGTAAACATATTCAATCAGCATTATACCAAGACAATGAAAAATCACTCTCATTTCTATCACAATTTCCTTGACTGGCAGCAGCTCTCTAAGTGGAAATTGTCAACATTGGTCAAAAAATGTGTCATAGCAGCATCAAAATGCCAGCTGATGCATCAAAATTATTTTTTTTTCCACATTCGTGTCTGGAGGCATTATGTTTTAGGGTTTTCAGTAATATGTCCCATTCTCGTGAACACAACATCTCAGTAACGCCTGAAGGGAATTCTTACGAATCTGGCACAAACGTCCACCTGGCCTCGAGGAAGAACTGATTAGGATTTAGTGGTCAAAGGTCAAGGATACTGTGGCTCCAAAAATAAGTTTTTGGGCCATAATTCAAGATTCTGTATGCTAATTATGACACATAAATGTCTAATAGTATAACATGATGAAGTCATGACCTTTTGGACAGACTCGGATGTAAACTGCAACTTGAATCATTGGAGGAGACATACAGCTGCAAGGCATTAATTCTAATTACAGTAAAATCTTAAAATTGTAACCTAACAGTCCATTATTGGGGTACTGGCTCTCTTGTTGAGATCAGTGTAGTCTGATAAAACCAAGGCCGTTCCACAAGAAGTAAGATGTTTTCTACCGTTTTTGTGGGCTCATGCATTGAAAATCCACAGCATAATTAAAGTATGAAGTGATTATTTAAATTTTTTGGATGGTTGATGTAACACTTTAAAAGATGTGCGAACCAAATCACTCAGAGATGAGGGTCAAGAGTTTGCTTGGAAGATGTGGTGTTAGCCAGGTCACACACAAATGAAAGGATAAAACTCAGTAAATGAGGGGAGAAACATAATGAAGGTATATGCTTCATTACAGGTCACAAAGGTGCACTGATTGGGTTGATGAATACGAAATTGAAAATAATCAAATGAAATGGCCTTCACAGTGACCCGATCTCAACACAACTGAAAGCCATGAAAGAACTTGGAGCGATGGGTCAGACAGCTCTCTCCACCACGATCATCAAAAACATCACACAAGGGAATATCTTTTCTATTAAGTTAAACTAACTGTCCATCAGGTACATTGGCTGCTTTTTTTTTAATGTTTCCTGACCTCTGGATGATTGTGCACATCTCAGATTTATTCATTGAGTGGAATAGGTCTGTTAATGTGCTCATTGAAAACTTTTGATGAATCAGAGCTTCATAGGTGGGATTTAGAATAGCAATGCCATCCTTCTGTAGCAACCTAGCCACCTGGCTACAATCATGAAAAATGTTGACAGGCCTGGAGGAGATCGGCTCAGCTGTACAAGATATAAGTCAATTTACAGAAATAACAACTTAAGGAATTGTCAATGGCGCCCTTGCTTGGGCCACACTCATCTTCAAACTCATCCTGAATTCTTTTTGTTTTTTAACTTGTTTTTTATTTTAATTTATGGTAACTCAACCTTTATTTGGATCTTAACTACACATATGTAAAGTTCCATCACTGCATCTTGCACGGTTGCTAACAACCCCAAATCAATTCGTCAAAAATACCTTTTTACGTGATGGTTGTTTACCTAACCAAATGTAGGCCTACATGAACAACATTTGCCATCCTGGTAGGGATTCCGTCTTATAGCTTACAGCTTTATTACCATGATTTGAAAAGTCTTGTGAGAGCACTTTGGGGTTAGAGGTTATGTTCCAGGGATTTCTTTACCTCGCCGGTAAACTAAAAAGCAGCAGGTAGGCCAGATAAGGCAGGTAATAATTTCATCAGCCGGAGCCCAAAGCTGTTGTTCTACATGATGGCTTTCCCCCAGCGGCAAAAAAACAGCTCCTTCCTATTACTGGAGAAGATTATAGAGAGCACATCAAACACACCAACAGAGTGATGTGGGAAGTCGGGGGGAGACCTGAGTGCTACCTAATTTGGCTTCCTGTGTGTATTCATGGTTGTTGGTATCTGTTTGTTGCAATGGTACTTGCACATTTAATATATCTATCGTCCAACTGTGGTTGTATTTACCATATTGGTGTAAAATACAGGGTATTATCTGTATGTATTAAATTATGGCTCATTTAACTTGCATGCTGAACCTTGGCTGACATGAGCATGTTTTTTTACTTTTATTTTACTGAGGTGGAAATATCGGAGCTTTCAGATTCATAAGTACCTTATCATACAGTATTTGTAGACCAAAACATGTTATTCACAGTAACACTGATATGACATCAAGATGGCATAAGCATATTTTGAAAATTCGGCGAGCAGTGTTACTTGCTACAACAGTTTAGATATTTTCAACATTTCAACACATGTTTGTTTGGATGAGAATGCGCCTATCATGACCGACAGTTTTTATTAATCTGAGCAAGCTCAAACTGAATTTTCTTAGTCTGCCAAATAAGACATTGGGGTAAAATGAAGAGGTGGATATACTGTGTTACTGTACTTGAGGTTATAGCTTGTATTACTTTTACTTTTACGCACAGTACTTATGTGTTGAATTGGAATGTGATTATACCAATTTGTAAATTGTTTTGGATTACATTTTATTTTTGAATGTAGAAAAATTAAACAAGTGAAAGTAAAAATTTGTTGCTGTCTAAATGTTGTTCCACAGAGAGGAATTGTAGAATCCTTTAATCCCACAATGAAAGCTGTCATTTATTGAAAAACTTATCCTCCGCCTTTTAATAAATAATAACTTTTGGCAGATTACGGCAATTTTCCGTGCTCTTCTACGTACCCTTTCAGATCTCTGATAACCAGTGGGGATGCACTGAAGCTAACATGTCTATTTGGAAACACAAAGCACTCAGAGGAACAGCTTGTGCAACCTCCTCTTGTTACAAGAGGAGTTTTTTTAGGCACAGACAGACCTTTGAAGATCCCCTTTGGAGTACACTCTGATCAGTGGGAATGCATCCACAGTTTGCAGGCATGAATCAATGCTCACACACAAGTGTAACAAGGCTTTTAGTGTCTGATCTACAACTTGTGTGCTGTACAGTCAAATGGACTCACAAGGAGAATTTTCACAGTAAAAGTTTGATTTGACATTTTGAAATAATGAGAGGGTTTTTTTTCTCAGTGGTGTGTTTTTCTGAGAATTTGAGCATCATATATTGACCAGAGCGTGCAGCCTGGAAAAACTCTTAACTGGTGGTAACAACTTCACAATGCCCCTGTGTACAAAGCCAGCTATATATAACTGTAAGGGCTTAAATGTTATCTAATAATCAGAGACATTTATTTGTGATTATATTGCAAAAGTAAACCTGTTTTTGTTCTGTTTTACTGTTTTAAGTCTACATTGCTTGCTTGTAGTTGATAGTTCATTGTTGGAAACTGGAGGCAAGAAAAATATTGCAACTTCAGTTACTTGCTTGTTTGTTGTTTTATTTCATTCATAAGATCATCAATAATAATTTAAATAATAATGTGCTTAGTTTGGTAAAAAGCTGATGTCGTAAAAAATGCAGGCATTTCCAGGCTGATATCCAACAGGTGACATTGCAAGTGTATGGTATGCCTCTCAATTGCCTTCAATTACATGACGCCATCACCCGTTTACAGAGAGTCAGCTCCCTGGATCAGATGACACACCAATACTAGCCTCATCAACCTGTGACCTCCATTACACACTGAAATAATTAGACACAAGCAATTGAAATCGGTTAACTTTGCAGGTTGTCTGTCAACTTTGGGGACAGATTGAGGAGACTGGGAGCAGCATGTCTTCTCTGACCTCCTTTCAGAATCCAAAGAGCCATTTGCGGTGGTTCAGCGTCTCATAAAAAAATAAGATTCCCTGCGGTCTGGTCTGGGAACATAATGGGATCCCCAAGTAAGAGTCTGAAGAAGTTCCTAAGGGAAGGTTTTATAGGCTTACATTGCGGGCATTTCCAGCCTGATATCAAACATTTAGCCACTAATGCTCTTATGGCTAAATGGGAAAAAAATCCCTGCAGCCAGGTCACATCTTGTGAAAAAAAATTTCAGAAGTGTGGCAGCAGAATAATGTCCACAGTATTGGAATATGTTCAACGTTATCATATAGTATGGCAAGATTAAAAGGAGTTTGTCTTCAAGATTTAAATTGATTTATTTTTCATTATTCAGCACATTTCTGGTTTCTCATTTCTTTTGTTCTTGTTGATAGAAACCCAATCTCCGAACCCATTGCCTATCCATACGACAATGAATAAGTCTCTGGGGGCAGGGTATAATTTCAGGTTCTGGTGCCACAAGATATCTGGATAAGGACTTGATGTAGTTGGAGTTGAGAGAAGATGTGTAGACTGAATTGTTTCACAAATAGCAAGTCTACCAGCAAATTTTAAACCAATAAAAATAAGCTAAGTCTTCATCACATAATAGCCATTGGGTTCCGAGATTGCATTTCAGCCAATGCATTCCTACAGATTCAAAGTGTCCATCCATACATTTTCTGCAACTGATCCAGGTCATAATGGTCGCAGGCTTTGCAAAGTAGCCTATAAAACATTTTCCTTAGGAACATTTTCAGACTCTTACTTGGGGATCCCATTATGCTCCAAGACCAGACCCAAGAGAATCTTATTTTGATGAGATGCCGAACCCCCTCAAATGGCTCTTTAGAATCAGCTTGACTTCTCTGACCTCCTTCCAGAATCCAGTCTCCTCAACATGTCCCCAAAGTTGACAGACAACCTGCAAAGTCAACCAATTCCAATTGCTTGTATCTAATTCTTTCGGTCACTGCCCAGAGTTTATAATTAAAGGTGACTGGTGCATTTATTTTCGGGTTCAGCTCCCTCCTCTCCAACGGTGCGGTCCATTGCTTGCATTACCGCTGATTTCGTCTTTCGCACGCTTCAAGTTACCCTCACTCTAGAACCAGATCCTGTGTGGAGTATCATTGCTTTGGACTTGAACATGCTGATTCTCATCCCGGCTGCTTCACACTCAGCTGCCCCAGTGTGTAATGGAGGTCACAGGTTGATGAGGCCAGTATTGGTGTGTCATCTGATCCAGAGAGTTTACTCTCTGTAAACATGTGATGGCGTCACATAAATGAGGGCAATTTGCAAACAAGTCAGTGGGTGATTAAAAAGAGGTGAGCGAGAGCACAAATCAAACTGCTGATGGAGCCAAGTTATAAAGAGGCATATCATACACCTGCATTGTCACATCTTTGATATCAGGCTTTTACAAACTAAGCACATTATTATTTTTAATATTTTCGATGATCATATGAAAGAAATAAAACTAAAAAAAAAAAAACAAGAAACTGAAGTTGCAATGTTTTTCTTGCCTCCAGTTTCCAAGAATTAACTATCACATACAAGCAAACAACGATATGATCGTATGATATGATAAAAACAGTAAAACAGAACAAAAAAAGGTTTACTTCTGAGACATAATCAGAAATAAATGTCTCTGATTGCTTGCTGACATGTAAGCCATTACAGTTGACTGTGTCGGCTTGTTGTTGTGTTCTTCTGCCCCATAGTGTCCAAAGAAAACATGGATTCGATTTAAATAAACCAAATAATCCAATATTGTTTGCCTCCAATTTCAACATGATTGGTGTGAATGTGAAGGATGAAATAAGACACGAAATTGCAATAATAGCTACATTGTGGGCTTAATGATTGAACAATTGAGTTAATCATTGTTGCTAAAAACTCAACAAATGTATGTATGTATGACTGAATTTAGTCTTGGTTTTTTGTTTTGTCAAGGAAAGTTGAAGCTGCCTTCACCATCTGCCCTCCTTGCTTTACCATGACAGAACATGAAAATGAATGTAAGCCACTTGGTTGGAGGCTTTTATCCAAAGTGCCTTAAAGTACCAGCAGGGCACCCATTTCTAGCATTAGTGGTCACAGTGAAAACCCCTCCGGCAGTCTGAATGGGCATGGGATCCAGGCCGTGTCTGAGGAGGTAATTTTCTGGCTCCTTTGGTGTCGAGGATTTGTCTGGAAGCAGAATTTGATGTTTCCTCACTTGATGATTCCTCCCATATTGCAACCCAACCTTGCTGTATATTCATTTTTAACTGTAGATAATTTTTCAGACATGAGTAACTTTAAATATTTCAACTTTGTATGTCACACACTGGGATAGTATAACATTTTCTAAAGGGAATCGAATTTTCAAACAGCTTTTATGCTTCACTGCGTCCATTTTCCTCCCGCCTTTCCATTCCTGTGTTCTTCAATGACATCGAGAAGGAAAGCCACTGAAGCACTCTGAGGAATCCAACATTTTCCCATTTCAGTGTGAGACAATCCATGAGGTTAATAAGCGTCACAGGTGCTGCTGGGGAAGGGAAGGGGAATCAATAACTCGATAGAAGGTGGTCAAGACAGAACAAGGTGTCCTGCGGCTGTGGTGCAGCTGAGGTAATTGAATCTGACGTGTTTTATTACAAGTTCTAGCTTGCTGCTCTGAAGGGCCGCAGGGCCTTTCACCCCACCCCTGCAAGCCAAAAGCTATCTATCCGTGTGTGCCGATAAGTTGGTCCAACCTGCACTTTAAATCAGCCAAGACTCCCCAACCTTCAGCTAGGAGTCAAATTTACTCACCTTCTGTTCATTTCAATTATGAAAAATAAAGTATAAAATATATAAATGTTGAATAGAGGTGTGCATCTACTCAAGAAGTTTTTGCTTTCCAGGTTTGAAGAAAGTTTTACTCAAGTGGCCCAAATACAGCGAACAGAAGTGTGGATTGCAGAAGTAGGCACACTATGAAGTAAAAACACGACTTGGTGTAAGGCACAGTGACCAAGATAATAAGAGGCACGAAGCAACCAGAATAAACTGGCACAGCACCAGTTTAGAGACATATACATTTGAAGAAAGCACGCACACACACACACTCGATCGTGTTTTTGTGACTTTTGGGGACGTTACATTGACTTACATTCATTTCCTGGAGCCCTCAGCCTTACCATAACGGCTAACAACCTAATCCTTACCCTTACCCCAACCTTAAACAAAGTCTTCACCTTAAAATGTAATGATTTACATTATGGGCATGTTCAATGTTCAATGGTCCCCCCCAAAAAATTCCCACCACAATGTGACTGTGTAAACATAGTTATGTCCCATAAGACGGGTAAATCATGTTCACTCACGGATTATGAATTCAGTACATGTGTGCATGCAGTTCTCAAATGCTTTCCATATGTTGGCTGCTCTTCACATGTGATCATGTTTCTATTTTTTAGAACTGTGGGTGACTAAAGGTTGCACTTTTGTCCTGTTGTGTGGATTTTCCTGCTTTCCCTAGAGATGGAGGAATCATGTGTGTGTTCCTCTATTGGGTGAAAGAAATCCTGCCACCAGCGATGTTATGAAGCACCTTTACAACCTAGTTACGAGGTTCCTGTGAAGATAGAACACGTACAAGGTCTTATATACGAGCGCCTGGAGGGATTGAGCCGAAATGATTTTCTGATGATACTGAAGACCTTCAACACACTTTGGATGTGTTTCTAACACATGCCTTCTCATGTTGTATATGCATGTCACCACTGCATTGAATCGAAACAAGACAAGGCCAGAGAAGAATAGGTGAGCTGGAACACTAGTCACAACCAAGTCAACAATTAAAATAAATGAACCAATGAGATATCAACAAAAACAATGAGTCCAAAATGGGAGGGGCCGCTTGTATCCCCCATGTTTTGAAAGTACCAGTCTCTGAATCTAGAGACTATTGGTCTGTTGTAGGTTAAGCCTGGTTAGGACTTCCTTTTCCATGCTTTGCTCGTTGTTTACAGTTCCGCCCTGTATGGACTGAACTTCCCGATAGCCATACTGACAAAATTGTAGCACCATCAAACAAATAACAGCTTCCCGTATATCTGGGTTAGGGTTAGGGTTGATAGAGATAGTTGATCAGTGACAAAAAATAACCATTGAGAGTGTTATTATTCCATACTAACAGTTGTTTAAAAAAACAAAAGGCTTGACGTTCTACATACTTGACTTGTTTGGTATTTGTCAACCTTATATTATTTGTATTAGAAGAAATTTAATGATGGTGATTACAGATTATTGTCAGATGTATTGACAAAAGTAGTGACTTTATGAAAGGTAAAAGTTTTAAGGCAAAGATTTAGTACACCCGCAGTTCTTATGACAACTTTGATCGACTGAGAAATTGAATGTAATTTGTCAAAAAAAAATGTAGAGGGCACTTTATCATGTTTTCTCCATTTACAGGCTCCCAGAGGGCACCTATCATATTTTCTCCACTAAAAGGGCACCCTAGTGAGAACTGTATCAGGTTTTCTTGATTTAAGGGCACCCTGAAAGGCAGTTTAACATGTTTTCTCCACTGGAAGGGCACCCGAGTGGGAACTTTATCACAATCTAAGAGAATACTTTTGCCACATTTTTTTTTAACAGGGGGTCACCAAGTTAAATCAAATAAAATCGAAAAATAAAGGCAGTAAACTATAAAGGCCAATGTTAGGAACACTGATTGTTTTGCTTTTGTAAAACTTGGCAGCTTTACAGGAACCCTCTAGTCCTTTGGCAATAAATCCATTGATGCAGCACAGTGTTTTTTAATAAGTTTGGACTTTATATCGGTTGTATTTATAAAATGCCAATTGTATTCACACAGATGGATGGATAGCTTTAATTTTAGTGCCTCTGCAGTGGAGTGCTTTTTTTAATCTGTAGCTTCGAGGTAATAATTCAGTCTGGGAGCTGACAGGCTCAGACAGATCCCTTTGATTTTCACCCTGTTTCATTTCCCCTTGTTCATTTTCCAATTAACCAATCCAAAGTCCACCTGCACTGTTGGACAACGGTGGTAAATTATTTCTACTTTCTCTCCCATATATCACAGCAAATGAACACTACGAGAGGAGACGGATAATTCACCAACCATTACCAACAGACAAATAAAGTAATACAATTGATGAAAAGGCAATTATCTCAAGCACATCTCAGCACATCTCATTTCTGATTTCAACACAAATATGCCGCAGTCAATAGAATAATAACAACCAGTGATTAGAAAACAGGATTAGTTTGCAAATAAAGAACAGATTAGGCTCATTACATCACATAGCAAGAACATGACTATTGATAATATGGGAAATCTGCATTTGAAAAAGCAGCAACTGTGAATGTGAACTTCTCGGCCCTGTGAAATGTAAAACATAATTTCTACAGGACATAGATTATGTTAAGTAAGGTTATAAGGTTACTGAACACACATTATTGTAGTTTACAGATACAATAACAAATCCCACTTGTGTGAATTGCATACTGGACCAGGATTGGCTTTCCAGCTAATTGTGATGTCACAAAGTAATTTCATACACACCGGTAAAGAACTGACATTCAAAGTGAACAAAGAGAACATTTCTGCCCACAACACTTTAAGGTCAAACAGCTTTCTGTAATGTAGGAACAGGGTTCTTTTATGTGACGCTTGCGATAAATAACAGCCGTGTGATCATAGTTCTGCTCCGATATTTTTCTTCAGCTCCAAGCAGTCAACAAGTGAAGAAGGTAAGAAGATGAAGACGTCCAGTGGAGTCCGTCTGTGAACCTGCAGCCGAATCGGCTTCTTCTTCTACTAGCTCAGCTCCCTCCTTGTCTGGCTCTCCCTCCTGAGCACTGGAGGCTGATGATCATGATGAGAGGTATGGAGCAAGTGTTCTATCCCCAACATGGCCAGAAGCCCAGAAGCAGCATCGTTCTCCTTCTCCGGATCATTTGCTCGCAACTAAATTACTTTTTTTTAGGACCTGCAGAGGAATCACAATGCCGGCTGAACAACCTGCAACTGTTCGTGGTCTCCTAGACATCTACCAGCAGGAGCCTCTGGTCAGACAGTCTCCTCCGAGGCCTCGGTTCGGCCCTTCACGGAGACAAGCTTTTTCAGAACCGGGAAAACTACACCACTGACTGCAACCACATGAATGCAACCATGTCTTTCTTGGTAATACCAAAGATAGTTACAGTATAGCTGTATTTTGTACACCACTGTCATACTTCCTGGGAGCTACCTCTTCTTTGTTGCAAAAAAATTATGAAAAACCAATGTTTCTCAGATTTGAATTTTCTTACAACTGCACATTTTCCATTCTCCTTACAATCAGATACATGTGTTGCTATAAGTTGCCGTCACATGCCCGAACACTTGTGTCACTACTACTCATTACTCCCACACAACTCTCATGTGTCGCTTCTATTATCTCCTGAACTAATTAAAATGGACACAGAAACATACAGTCCTTCAAAGTGTCTCTCTCTCCATGCTTGTAAATGTACTGTTGCCGTGGCTGCCATCTGTCGAGCATCCTGTGAGGCGAGATGATGGAGGAAGAGCATGAGAGAGGATTTCTAATGAGGCAGAAAAACAGTGACGGAGCAGAGGTCGTGTGGAATGACCCTGAGGAAGGACACATGCAGCGTCCTCCATCTGCAGTCAATCATTCTGTCTGCAGCTGCTCACCTGGAAAGCTCTGTGTGGCGGTTGGAGATTCATGGTCAGAACACCCAGTCCCCCGAGTTATCTCAACAAGATCAAGAAGAGCTGCTTTTCAACTGCCCAACTCGAGATCACAGTTGTTGTTTGTATCATTTCCATATAATAAATCAATGACAAAACCTTCACGTCAGTAAAAACATTGCAATTTACTGAGGTCCTATCAGTCAGTTTGTAGTTTTCAAAAACATACATTCAGAAATGTATTACTGTTTTCACATTTCAACAATAAAAAAGATGGCATTGTTAAACAAAAATACAAAAAAATTGATAAAAGTAGACTTTTGTTAACTTATATCAAAAGAGTTTAACGTGCTGTTAGAATGTGTGAAAAGACTATATACTTTTGATGTTTTTTGTGAGGAGAGCAGAAATATAAGCCACAGGTAAGTCAGGCAGAATTCATCTCGTGGGCATTATGACAGTCCAACATTTCATGGCAATCTTTCCAACAGATAGAGATATTTGGAACTGAAAAAATGCCCACCTGTTAATGGCGCTAGATGAAAAGTCAGGGATCAATAAAAATCATCAGAAGTCATCCTCAAGGGACCACCAATGTCTGCACACAATTTCATGGCAATGCACGGCAAAGACTGACATATAGATCGATAGGTGGAGCATTTTATTTATCCCAATGGGAGTAATACAGGAGCTAAGGCAGCAAAAAATAGAATCAATGCAAACATGTTACTGAAAATTTGACTTGTAATTCAATCTCTTGCACTTATAAACTGTATCATTTTTTGATTATTTATTGATATTTTCCTCCCATTTTTCCTCTTTACTCCTCTATGACTGGAAGTAAAGTCAGAAACAAAGACTTGAAACATGACTTGGACGTGGCTTAAGATGTTAAAAACCTTAACTAGCGCAATGCATCATATTATTTGAGCTGTGCTCGTAACGCGAGATCCTCACTCACCGTAAACTACAGTGATAGCATCAGATGACACGGGAATGTTTGGGTGCGGTGGAGACAGATAATCTCTGTCTGGGTATTTTCCAATGAAAATGATTAGAGGTACTCTATGAACGCTGCGGCATGAAATCGATAGAAAATCTAAATTGATGGACTTAAATGGATGAACACTTTCCTATCAACTAAATCGGCTGCCTATCGTGTCAAACAGTGTAAAAACACATTTCCAAGAAATGGAAATAAAATTGAGGTAATTTCCTCTGATAAATTATTCACTCCTCTCCTCCTGCAGTGTTGAGCTTGGCTGCTTACAGTTGCAGTTCTGTTTTATTTAAAAGAGATAGTGTGTGTTGTTATTGTTTAGTGTGTGTTTGCACTGGTAAGAATGCATGCAAAGTGTCTCTGTATGAATAGATCTAATCAACATACAGTGTAAGCGTAGGTATTTCTTCAGTCTACTGTACATACTGGAGATAAACACATGATGCTTTTATTAATAGAGTTAGATGTTGAGTGTTTGTTTCTTCACTGAAACACACATCCCTCTGTTTCTTGCGGTGTTGCTCAGAGCTCTTATCTGACCAGCGAGAGGATTTGTAACCAGCAATAAACCTCCAGCAAGTCCAACCCTGAAAAACAGATTATTTTGTTGACACAAAGAATGTGAAGGCTGCGTTCAACACAGGCACTAAAAGGGCATTTGGTTCACATGAGGGATGTGGGGGAATCCAGGTTCAAGCAAAGCAAATATGTTAATCAACAGGGTCACTTACGAACATCAAAAAGGGACAGTTCACCCCCAAAATAAAAAAACTTATTTATGTACATTTCCTTTCACCTGTAGTGTTATTTATCGATCTAGATTTTTTTCGATGTGAGTGGCCTAGTTTTTGGAGATATTGTCTTTAGAGATGTCTGCCTTCTCTTCAATATAATAGGGCTGGCACTCTGCTTGTGGTGCTCAAAAGGCCAAAAAAACACTTTTGAAAACTCAAAAGCAATGTCTCTTTCAGTCAGTCGTATGGATGACTATGTTGTAATTGTATAATGTTGTTCATTCTGGTCTATCGCACTTTTTCTTCCTTTTTTATGGGGGGGAAGTTGTTTTTTTCCGATGCAATGGTGGAAGGACAGAGGATGTCGTAGGTTGTACAGATTGTTAAGCCCTTTGAGACAAGTTGTGATTTGTGATAACAAACACATTTAATTGAATTTCTGGAAATCATGACCCAGTTACTCCAGATAATCCACAGACCTTGTTGTGAGTAGAACTCTTAGTTCGATCATGAAATTGTTCACCACAGGCTGAGTTCAATATTACGTTTAAGAGAATGCATCTGTCCTTTACTGTAATACACACTGTCCATACGAGGCTAATCCGTTTTAGAGAAGGCAACAATTGCAGCTTGATCATGAGCTTTCAGTCCTCTGGGCCTGCCCAAATATGCCATCAGATGTCCTGCAAAAAAAAGAGAGGCGAGGGCAGGTCCAAAACATATATAGCTGTAGGTGCCCAGATTATGCCTGAAAAAAACAACTATGAATAGTTGCTGCTGGTCTGGTGAAGCCTGTGACATTTAAAAAAGGCTCTCTGTGCCTCCCAGCTATACGCTGACATGAATAATGTCCAAGAACTAAAACTGTTGGAAAAGCTTTTTCCATGCCTAACAGAGATTACTCATCCCTTTTTAATTCACTTATACGTTGTAAAGGATATGAGGATGATCTCAACATCATAAGCAATGATGACAACATTTATGATGCGTTTATTTACAGGATGAAAGCCGAAAGACATGCTGTTTAAATTCAATTTATTCACTTCCTTAATGCTCTGTTTTTTATTATTTCATGTCTTTATTAGATATTGATAGAGAGACCAGAGGAAATGAGAGAGAAAGACGGATTAGATTAGATTAGAACTGAGAATTTTGTATTTTACGTTCTGCATCTTAACCTCTTAACAACAGGAAGCCCCCTAAAAGGTTACGATCTAATCACTTAATTGTTCTGGAGTGGTGGTCGGCTGTTCAGCTTGAATAGCCTGTACTTCACATTTGTAACAGATAAAGCTAATGTTTATGTAACTATGCAACTCAATTCACTGCAGAGCAAAAATGCTATTTGAAACATTTTGTGGGAAGAAGTGTGCTGAAAGGACCTGAACCCAGTGTTGGTGAAGAACTATACATGTATACAAGCTCCTAAGAAAAATAAGCTGAATCAGAGAAGTCACAAACTTTTAACTTCAGAAGGAAGCTCACCTCTTGTAATAGTAACACTGTAGACACCTTATTATTTTAAACCAAACTAAACTTTCAAACTGTGACTGAGGAAGTTTTCAGAAACTAAGATTTTAAAATAATGAGAAATGAATATATAACAAATGTAAAAGTTACTATAATTCTCTTTTGAGGTCGGCAAAATTCATAAACCTCTAAGTTATAATATTTACTATAACAAGTTGTTGGTTTCAGTATTGTCCTTTACAGTAGAGAATACACCTGTCATTCCCCTTAGACAGGAAGTTTCAAGGTAATATAAATTCAGTGGCATCATGTCGTCATCAATTCTGTCATTCTGTCAATTACAGTATTTTACAGCTTACACAAAATGGTATCAGTCCTCTATGGTATCAGTTCTCTATCTTGGCTGGAGACCAGCTGCCGTGCTCTAGCAGCACGCCTGCCAGTGAGGTATCAAAGTGAATTTTGCAGGAGCAAATGCTTATCACTTTGATGGGCCTGGATATCAAAAATGCAATTTGTAAGATCAAAAGAATATCTAAATGTATCCCATTCTGGAGAAGGAAAACATTCTGTTCATCGCCCTCCCATTACAGAGGATTCTGGCATGTCTGGCACAGATCTCAAAAGAGGGATAAATGACTTGTTCACATCAAGAGGAGGCTGACATTCAGGCAGAGCCAAAAGAACACACCGACATGTGACTCCTTCATTAATGTGGACTGATAGAATCCTGCTGGTGCCAGAATAGGTCGGATTCATGAGGACAAGCTGCATTAATTGATATTATAGCCACTAGGGGGCACTTAAGAAATGACTCATCCCATCATGGTATCTTCAGCAACTCCCTCCATCACCAACACCCCCAGTTTCTAGACTCCATGTTTCACTAATGGCCATGAATATTCATGATCCATCCATAGCATCACTACCCCCTTTTAATATGTTACATCACAATGGAGTCCAGTCGCCAAAGACTTTTCACTAATCATTTCATCAAGTATGTGTATTCAATTATTGTTTCATTTTAATAAAGTCCCTCCTGATTGAATTGGAGTTGTGTTCACTCTCCTTTAGGCTCTGGTTTGGTCTCCTCCAACTCCAGAAAAATATATAGAGCTCTTTAACTACTGAAAGTTGCAGTTTTGTTACCAGATGGTCACTAATATTTGTCTGTCTGTACAGGGCAGGGAGCAAAAAGTGGGTTTTATCAGAGCTTGCTTGCTTAAAAAAGACTGGTAGTTTAATGGCACATTAACTGTATGGTTTGGTTTCAGTGCTCTCATCACAAAAATGAAAGAGGCCAAAAAGCTCCATAAAGCTGCTGGCTTTATGGAATAATTCTTTGTGGGTTTGTCACTATGGGCGACCCACTGATTAATTGTTCATACGAAAATATAAATTCATGTTTATAATTTGAGATTGTTTCTCTAAATTAAAAAAAAGAGCAGAAATGTGTTAATCACATCAATACATTACGCTGTGGACACATTGTCAATAACAGCATGGCCTTGCCTTTACTTTCGCTCAGTGGATACAAAAACGTCATACAAAAACTTCAACAAAGCAATATATTTTAGTGCGATTGTACAATAGAAATGTGTAAAAAGTTTCTCTCACAATGGAAACTTTTCTTCCTCGGAAACTTTCAACTCACACCAACTCTCACCAAAATCAATTTCAGGCTCATTACAGAAGGACTTGCTAGACAGAAAATTGCCCAATCTTCGCAAAGGCATTTGCGGTAAATGCAGTCATCGACTTGATAGGATTCCATGATTATTGTCGAGTGGTATTACTCTGTCCCAATGCTGAATGCACCCTTTGGCCATTAGGTCCTCCATGCTGGACTGAACTGATGTCATTGGCTGGAGACAAATGGTCAGATTTCATTTTCAGCCTGGGTAACGTCACTTTAATGGATAGCCCACATCCCATTTCTTTCAGCCTAGAATCCATTTGTTTGCAAGTTGAGTGCATTCAAGGCTTTTAAATCTGCAGCTCACAGGCAGCGCTTCAGGCACCAACTGTGCCCATAATAACGAATTAAAAATTCATTAGGAGAAGCTAATTTCAAGTGGAGAAAATTTCTTTGACAAGTTGGATGGTTTTGGGACATTAAATGGAAACAGGGCAAACATATTAAAACGCCAGGCTGTGTGCACACGTCCTCATACGCCACTGTTACAATAGTACAAGTGACATGTTCGTCCATGCAGATCACTTGAGTTGCTGTCTCAGAAACACAAACACACAGCATGCCAAAATATATGAAAGGAATGATTCTTGTTCAATAGCGATAAAAAAACAGAATAGGAAAAACAAATCATTTCAATTTCCAGTGAACTGACAAATGAAAAACCAACGATCAGTGTGACTTCCTGCTCACAGCTCCCTCTGATACGACCGCTGGGGGAATGCCAAATGCCCAATGATTTACCCTCAAAGTAAATCAACAGACATTAGCTATTGCCTTGCGGAAGGTCGTAATCAAGGTGGACGAGGAACTTATTCTGCATAAAAGTGACTTTACCACAATGAGCTTGAGATACAGACACCTTTATTTCTGCATCACTCACCCTGCCTTACTTTCCACTTCAGCAATCATGAATGCTGTGTGACCTTTATACTGTCGTTAAACACCGTTGCACAGCGAAAAACACCGTGAGCCAAGTTGGCCAACTTTTCAGCACACACTGCAAAGTTTTCCAGGAAAACATTGCAAAAAAAAAATGATGGAACAAAAGCCCTACTAAGGGGAAAGCAACAGCTGATTTTCCACGTTATTTCTCTGACATTTGATTTTTGTTTCTGAGGTCTATGTGCATGTAATCAACCAGCTTAGATATTTCTCAATAAAGAATATACTGTGTTCCCCAAAGTGTAAGGGGTTGATAGCACCGCCCAAACTCTAGATGGATGTGTTGTACATTATAATCCTCTGAGAGAGCGAGGTTGGCAGTGGAAATGGATTTGCTTTGGGGTTGGGGCATGTCAGCTGCAGAATATAGTCTCCAATATGTTTCAGATGCAGGTAGAGATTGTTGACAGTGAAGACAACATCAAGTGAATCGAAGAAAAGCAAAGCAATGTTCATTAACTTGTTTTTTTGATCAAGCAAAAGCCACGTCCTCTGCCAAGTTTGTTCTCCATCACAAAAAAAAAATACATAATGTAAATATGATTATTGGGGATGTGCAACTAGAGTATGAGATGACCTAATTATCTATGTTTTCTTTTCTGGAAGGGCACCCTAGAGTGTTTATTTTATCTACCTTGGGGGCATCCAGGAAGGCACTTTTGCTGCATTTCATTTAATACATTGTGGCACCAAGTGGTGTTGTGCAGTGAATGGATGAAAACAAACTATATGAACTGCATTTAAATTCCTGGAAGCTTCTCTGGTTGGACAACAACATTGGAGAGGCAAAGGATTTAGACACAAAAGAACCTTGTCAACAGAAATGAAGAAAATTGCCAATCAGTCTTATGTATTTAATCAGGTACTAGTTTTCAAACGATAATTACTTGGTATACAGTATCTTGTTCTCATTAGAAATAAGCCCTTTAGAGGAAGAATCGGATGATCCCAACAATTGTGAAATCAAAAGAGGTAGCTGCATTTTCGCAAGTGGCAAGAATAACAGAAACAGAATAACTTGTTCCCCTGCTACTTCACTAGCCTAATAGCAAGACTAGAAGGATTCTTAACATCCAAACTAACTGCCCTACCTTAACAGAGCTGTGGCTTAGGCCCAGTCTTCATCTCTGGTTTTCTCCTAGCCTTCCAAGCCTGTCCCATATTATATTTAACACTACACCAACCACTTCTTTCAGAATCCAAATTTGTTTGTCTTAAAACAATCCAAAATGTCCCTTAAGAATCTGGTATGTTACATCACAGATGCTACATCCATACGCCGATCGTCAATCACAAGGTAGCCATCTGCTAAAGCATTCCTTACTTTATGGTCTATTTTACTCTATATGGGACCATCATTTACTAAATGAACTCATAAACCCATGTCCACAATAATTTACTGAGGTAATAAATCAAGTGAGAAGTAGGGTCTTTTTTTCGTAGACTTCTACACCATCAGATTGTTTTGCATTTAGAAAGAACACAGGTTCAAAGCACCTCAGCATTGGCTTCACTTTTCAAGAACCGGAGGTGCTTTCACACAGGGCGCTGCTTGCGCTTGGCGAGGGGCGCGCTGTGCTCACGCTTAGCTCGAAACAGCAAAAAGCTGTCATGGTGAAGAGCAAGCATTGGAAAAAATTGTCACAGTTCTGCTTCCATACTCCCCCGTCAGTAGTTCACTCCGGTCACCTGTTCAGCCACTCCCTGCTAATCAACTCACTCAGTATTTAAGCTCCTGTCTCACACACACTCACTGCCAGATTGTTCTCAGCGTCATGCCAGACTTTCCAGCAGTCACCCTTGGACTGATCCCCTGTTACCGACCTTGCCTGCCCCGGACTCTTCTGCCCCCGACCTCGAGTTTTGCCTCTGCACCTCCTGGATTCTGTCTGGCTGTTCCCGTGGCTGTTTGGCGTATTACCGGCTGGATTTCTCTGTGTGAGTCTGCTCTGTTTATTCTATCCTGAATTAAAACTCATACCAACTAGTCTTCGTGTCTGTCAAACTGCTATTGGGTCCTAAATACACCTGTGACAATAATATGATTTAGAGCACGGTGGTGCCATTGTTGTGTTCTGTGTGAAAGGCCCTTAAAACCCACTGCTGAGTTGGTCGTTGTCATATGCATGCTATAGATCACACGTCAACTGATTTGGAGCGACAGCACCGTTACAGTAGTCCACATCACTTATACCAAACCATCATTTGGCTGGACTCTAACTGGCCTCACATTGTAACCGTGTAGATTGAAGCTTTTCGACAGGGAGTCCTGCACATGAGCTAAAGGATTTGACCCGAATACGTCCACCCAGGTCCCCCGTGACTCGCGCCTGCCACTGCGACAATGCCACGGCCGTGATTTCCCATTAGTGTGTGACAGCGGGGCCGTTTATAGCACTAAAGCCCTGTGGAGAAGCAGGTTAGCTGTAATTATTCAGCTGATGGGTTATGAGCAGAGCAGGCCTGTCACACCTCTCCTGGCTCCCTGGACTGGAGGAATCAGAAGCCAGTAGGAGCGTTTGGATATTAGTCACACCGGCAGCAAGCGTCTCCCCGGGGAGGGAGAGAAAGAGATATATTAGTGCTCATGGATTACATACTCTCTAATGGCATTTAATTCAGCCCCACACTCAAAAGCCTGTGTGTGTGCGATAACCAGTCAGACCTTATCTCTCACCCCATATATTTGACTAATAGCTCCATTAAACTAGTTCACTCCAATTCTGTTTTGGAATATATTTTCCGGTAACATTTGGATGAAAGCTGACTTTGAGAATGGAAGCTTTTCTTTTTTTTTCTTTTTTTCTGTTTGATTCGTGACGGGGCCGCAATTTACTTTTTATTTCATTTCACTCCCTTGGCTCGAATCTGTCATTCCATTTAATTCTGATTTTCATATCTCACATTATTATTAGAGAATTGGCTGCACCTTTGTTGGCTGATAATATCATGGAGGCGAACAGCTCTGCGATTCAAAAATAATGGGGTTGTCACTTAAGGTGCTCAGCGGCAGCACAGCAGCAGAGTGGTGGCCTTTCACATAACGGTAAAATAACAGAAGGACCATCACTTCTTTTACCGACCATACAGAAAATGTGTGATAACAGCTTCTCAGCATTAATGCTTTGACATTTTTTAACAGTATAAAAGAGCAATCCTGACGGGCAGAGCGTGTCATCTCCCATAAATGGTGGGAACAGGTTGGCGATCAACAAAGATGATGTTTTATACATCCACAGTTTCATCAACATCATGACAAGAAGAGTTTTTGTTAAACTCAACCATAACTACGTCAAAATGCATTAACCCCTCCGGACTGTCTTTGTTATAGAGGTAACAGCACTGGTTTAGACATAAGCTTCAAAACAGTTAGGCGCTCTAACAAGGAAAGCGTGCTTCTTTTAGAAACCATGCCGTATTGTGCTGCTTCACTGTGGCCCTTCCAGCGCATTGGAAATCCATTTGCTTGTCCATCAAACCAAAGCACTTTCAGTCCAATTCCTCAATTAACCACCATAATTACTATCATTCATAATGCATTATTCATGGCCTTGGCTAATTATGTAGAAAGGGTGCTGCTGTTTCGAATTTCATGAATAGACCTGCCCACTTTATTATTATTATTATTAGGGCCCGAGCACTGACGTAGTCAGAGCGTAGGACCTATTGTTCTTCAAATGTTTCTTATTATTCTTATTCTTATTTGGCATCTTTCGACAGGGAAAAGAGGTGCTTGGGATAAACGTAGACTCTTGAAATTTTGCATATAAATCTGATTCGGCGAAAATTGCAAGCTGTTTTGGGTGTCGGGGTTGAGGTCGGACCAATTGGCTCGCTAGTGCCCCCTACAGCTTTACAAGCCACGCCCCTCGCCCATAATGTCCGATTGACTTGAAATTTTACACACACATTCAACTGAATGAGTTCTATCAAAAATACAATCTTCCGCCATTTTGAATTTTGTAAAAAACACATTTTTCCTGAACGCTCACTCCGATTGCCACCAAATTTATTGTGGATCCTTAACTGATCAATGTCATCAACAGTTGTCAACAGCTTGTTGATATCTTGTTGCTTTTAGAAGACATGGACCAATGAACATAATAGGGGCGTGGCTTTGTACAACAACACAATTAAATTGAAAACCGTTTGGCCTATCGTCACGAAACTTGCAGAATATGTCGGCATCGCACCCTGTAACGAACACTGAAATTTCAATTCCATTCATCCAATAGGGGCCGCTACAGTAATTGTAGTACCCGACGGCACCCCGACGCACACGCGCTGCGAGGGCCCGATCATCGCTGCTTGCAGCTTTAATTATTATTATTACTTAAAATGCATAAAGTGCATATTGGTAGGTTATGCTGAACATGTGTAAGAAAAGCCTGACAGACACTCTAGCATCTTTGCAAGGCTCACTGTAAAGAATAAGAATAGAAATTAAGAAAAGTGTAGTTCAAAGTCTGGTGAAATAATTGTAAAAAATGTTGGGTTTGCTTTAAACATGCTCAAAATAGCATGCTGAAGTAAGAAATAAAAAAAAGGGAAAAATACACCTGTTCAACATCAGCATGCGATCATTGGTTGACATTGGAATTAGCACCACGCTACCATCTGAGTCATAAGTTTTGCAGGTATTACTCAAAAAAAATAAGTATTAAACAAATTAAGTTTTGACCTGATGACCATTTTAGTAGGAAAGTCAGAAAATAACCAAAGTTATTACAATGCAAACAGTGGGGGCATCTTATTTTAGAACCAGTCAAGCTAGCAGATTCTGGGAACAAATAAGATAAGATTAGCTTTTAGTATTTTCTTTCTTTAAATTCCTCTACCAGTTCTCTCTCTTTTGTGAGATCGTTTTATGGTCATGTTCTTCAGTCTTTGTATTTCTCTCTCTTTTGTGAGATCGTTTTATGGTCATGTTCTTCTCTTTCTCTCTCTCTCTCTCTCTCTCTCTCTCTCTCTCTCTCTCTCTCTCTTTCTTTCTCAGTTCCAGGACTGCTGATGTTGTTGCTGCCACCATATAAAGTGTGCAATAGCTTCTGTTTTCTCCCTCTGGGGTTTGGAATGAAATCTGGTGTGCTGTTCTATCAAATTGAAAAACCCTGACTCTGCTGCAAATCTGTCTCTGCACCAGCGTAACTAAGACAAATTCTCATGCATTTACTTTTCTCCTATAAAGTAACAACAATTCTGAGGCAATTTTTTCTCCTTCTGCAGAAAAACGGCCTCAAACATTGCGCTCCGTGTGACTTTGCAGACAGTCGAGCATGTCGCTGTAAATCATGATGAGTAACACCAAGACGCCTCTCACTTTTCTCCATTAGTGGGTTTTTGAATGACTGCCTCTGGTCCACTTGTACCAAATCAAAAAGCCTCGACAAGGACAGCTGCCAGAGGGCCTTGTGTGATTTGCGGCGATGCCATTTCCCCTCTGGCAGCGAATACAGATCGCAAACCATGACAGAGATTAAGCTACAATTCGTCTTTAGATTACAGTAATTAAACTGTCAGAGCTCACAGCCGCAATATTTCAACTGTGGACACCTGCAGTTCTTCAATGCTGCGTTATGACTTCATTTTTAAACGTCTTAAGGGTGGCATCTGGAACAAAACAGGCTCCATTAAAACAACACAAATTCAATGATGCGGTGTGTGCAGGGTTTTTGTGTCTGATTGTGGGATCAGGTGACGTCAGTGTCTTTGAACGTAACAGATAAACTGACAGAGAAGAAAGACACCTCTGGACCTTTGAACTTTGGTTTGACTCTACATTGATCATCTACCGTGTGTGCCATCCTGAAGTTAGCTGACATGCAGACGTGCATTGTGTGTTTCTCTGACTAACAGAATCAGCTAAATGTCTGGAGTATAAATATCACAATGTCTAAATAAAGCCCTGCCTGCAGTAGCAACTTGCCAGAGGGGAGTGGAGCAGCCCTGAGGCAGCAGCTGGCACACATCTGCTTGTGGACCACTTATAAATTATTAGGCAAAATGTCAGTCAGCCAGCTGTTGATTGCAGCTGGTGGGTCAAATCCTCAGGAGCAGCATCCACCACGTCGATAAGTGTGCGAGTGACAGTATGTGTTTGGGCCTTTGTAGGAGGAACACAGGTACATGTGTGCAAGAGAAAAGGGGAAGAACTGAAACAGATGTTATTCTTCATCAACATGAATCTGATTAGAACTATTAGATACTTTGTGTGTGAGAAATAATGTTCCAGTGTGTGTGTGTGTGTGTGTGTGTGTGTGTGTGTGTGTGTGTGTGTGTGTGTGTGTGTGTGTGTGTGTGTGTGTGTTTGTGTGTGTGTTTCTACTCCTGCGAGCATATTCTCTGAAAATTATGACATTTTTTGTGTGTGTATCCGTGTCTAGAGAAAAGGGGAGCGTGATTTTCTTTGAAAGATTCTTCCTCTTCTTCTAAAAACAGCAGATTCAACACTGTTCTTGGACTGCACCGTCACTGATCATCATAACCGCTAATTAATTAATTAATGTTCAAAAATGTGCACCCTTCATATTCAAATGGTTTAATTTTTAAATGATTTGTACTCAAATCTAGTTAAGAAGACAAATCTTCTTTTGGATTTATTTGGGATTTATTGTGACAGCCACAAGGATATGTGAATATACAGTTGTACAATTATGTGTTTGCTGAATGAAAACAGCTGATGTGACTGATCTCTGGTAGTAATGTGACACCACAGGCTGTCACCGACAACAACCGCAACGCAGACAGCTTCTTCAGCAGCGCCAATGGCTTCTTTAAGCACAGACAATTTCACACATGAAAGATTTACACCCGAGCAACGGGAAATCCATCCATCTGAAGCCTTTGAGGTGTAAAGGAGTAAAAAACACAGAGCCTGTCAGCCTCTGAGGTACGGACGCATGTCTGAGAATACAGATGGTAGCAGCCTTGGAGGTATGGATGGTGGAATGAATGAAAATACAGGTTCAGCAAGCCTCCAGTGTAAATACAAATGCTTCAGCCTTTGGAGGTACAGGTGGAGGAAAAGAAAGGCCTCTAGCCACACACACACTCACACAATATCACAAGAATGATGGCACTGTTGCTAAGGGGCTAGCAAGCTACAAACCTTGACCAAAGGAAAATAGATTATACTGGTCAGTATATATGGAGCACATTTGGGGTTTTAATTAAAAATCTTGCCTACTCAGTTACTCCTGGTTCTTTTTATGTCTTAATCATCATTTTACTATGTTGGTGGTCTCACAGCCACTTCCCCTTGACAATGTAGTAAAGAAGGAAAAATTAAAATGGAAGTAAATTTTATTTACATAGCCCAATATCCCAAAACAAACAGGAGGCTTAGCATCTGTCAAACAGCTTGTGCATTGAAGCAGGGAAATAGGACTGTGATGTATTGTGATGCATGTCAGCCATATACTCCTCAAGGACAACGTTTGAAAACAGGTACTGCAAAGACCAAAGACTGCACATCACAAATTCAAGTTATAGTACAAGAGAAATAACTTTTTGACATTTGGCAAAAAGCATAGGACTTTCACCCAGGAGAACGGTGTTCGTGTCTTGTGCGAAACCAAATGTTCAGTTATTTCAACTTGCGTATGTTAAGATATGTAACGTAGACTACGTAATGTACTTGACTTTGTGTTTAACATAGCCTACTTAACAAAGTAACAATCTCATTTATGTTAACCAAATCCCGATCAAAGTAAAGTTTTGTTGCCTAAACCTGACCGAGTTGTTTCCTGAGAACACAGAAGTTTATTTTGAAAAGACAATGTACGCTTGCAGAAATTCACATATGCCAAACATCATGTGGTAAACCGATGCACATCCCTTGTATGTGGAACCTACTTGGCAATAAACCGGATTCTGATTCTGATTAGGAGGTAGTAGTACTGCTCTAATAGGCTCAATTATGATCAAAGACAAAAAAAGGTTTTTAGTATGAGAATACCTAAAAGTGCATTATTGACCAAACACAACCTCCAACCTTTCTAGCTTTTAAGTTAAAAGGTTTCCACTGACAGGTAGATACAAGCATCCTGAAGAATCCTGTTACTTACATTGGTTTTCACAATCACTTCCACTTAAGGAAGCTTCAAAATCTCTCACCATCAGTGGCTCATGTTTGCATGACTCATGTCCAATGACCTTTTTAAAATTGCGTGGAGTTTAGCAGTTATAGCAATTACACTGTTAAAACATTTGAGAAAAAGTACAAATTGACTTTTAGTTTGAGTTCTTCATGCTGTGGCCCAAATTGTTGGATTACTAAAAAAAAAGACATATTGTCCTCTCAGCAGTGCATATGAGGTAAAGACCACAGGGCTTTTGCAGCTGGTAGTTAAGTAGAGTAGAATAAGATGCTTAAGGGAACAAAAAAATTAAAGGAAATGGTTACATGAGGACAAAGGAAATTCAAGACTCAACATTAACTTTATTCTCATCTCATATTATTCCCATAGCAACAACATTTGGTTGCATCCGACTTCAAGGGTGCAATAAATAATGCTAAAAAGACTAAAAGTAAGTCAATTCTTACGTTCTTTTAACATCAATGTACAAAGAAAGTCAGTCATACAGTTAGAAAAGAGCATTTAATGACTCAGTAAATAACTGGAAAATAGCCACACGATAATTAGTGTCATGCAAGACAACTTCATAAATTCTGCAGAAAGGCAGATTCCTCTGTGTTCCTGTTCCAAAACAGAAACAGACAACCATCAAAAACTGTTCTGCTAATTTATCCTGCATTTTCAAGTAGATGTTTTTCCTAAATTGCCCCCCGCAAAAAAACTCCACAAAGACACCATCTTTATCTCTCCTGACTTTTTAAAAGTACAAGACAATCTTGATCAAAAGCTGTGCAAAAGTAATTCCACTTTAATTCTGGATTAATGAGAGCGACTCAATCTCTGCACAGATGTGTCCGGGGCATTTGACCTCCAGATAATGAGTCGGCAATCTTCCGCTGTGTCTGGGCCTCTATCTGTTAAGAACAATGATTTAGAGTAGACCTGATTTAGACTAGATTTGTACTGCAGGGCCAACATATTCACCTGCTATGACTGTTGGTTCTTAGAAATGTTTTCCTTTCATTCCCCAAAAGCAGTCACCTCGTCTGAGCATTTTTTTTTTCCGCTCCCGTATTAAGTCTGTTTTTATAATTTTTTTTGCACTTCAAGATGAAGGGAGACACTTTTAGAACAACAATGATTCTTCTGGGCTCACAAACAATGAGAGCTCTGGAAGAAAACTGGTACTTAGTTGGTGAGGGGAGACTATGGAGAGGAGCAGAAGACCAGATTTAGCTGTGGAGGGTTGCTTGATATGTAAATTGGACCCACTGTATGAATGTTTCATTCAGGCTTAGCTGAGGTAGGATGTGCATAGAGAGTGCCAACAGAGCATGAAATATACATCAAACTTTTTTTTGTGTGTGTGTGTGTGTGTGTGTGTGTGTGTGTGTGTGTGTGTGTTGTGTGTGTGTGTGTGTGTGTGTGTGTGTGTGTGTGTGTGTGTGGCTGGGTACGTTAATGTTAAGTTAATGAGTAAAGGGTGTGTGTGTTTTTCCGCAGTGGAGATGGAAGAGGAAGTGGAGATGTTTTGGCAGTGAGAGTTCACTTCTACTGCATGAATAATACAGTCCACATATGTAATAATACTTTTTTAACTGATGGTTTCTTCCTAATGATTACCTTTTAAAATGATGTAAAATGGATAAAACACACCATATTCTCTCATTGGAGAAGATCAAAAGTAGCAATGTTTGGTGTTTTTGCTTGATAAATGACTTAAACGACTAAAAATAATAAAATTCTGCCACATGGATGCAAGCAGAGGGGTATATTTTGATGTACAGGTAGTTGAATGCTGGGAAATTTTTGTTTGCAAACTTTTCACACCAATTTGTGTCATGGTGTTGTCATCCAGCGTTTGTAGCTATACTTACAAAAGATAATGTGCTGCAATTTTTAGATTTGGATATGCATTTAATCATGAACATGGAAGTGTAAAGGCAGCAAAAGTCAACAAAGGGCTTGAGGGAGTGGTGGTGGATGGGTCCAATGAACGCCAATCTTTCAGCAAGGAGACGTTGATTTATTTGTCACATAACTGGCGTATTTAAGTAATGGCACTACCAAAGATATTTTAATCTATAACCGACTATCTTTTTCTAAACCTAACTAGTTAGGTTTGTTGCCTAAACTCAACTAAGTACTTCAAGATCTTTTCCTAAACTTAGCCAAGTTGTTTAAGTTTATTTTGAAAAGAATGTATGCGTGTAACGTGCAGAAATTGACGGGTGTTGCTGTCTTTTGTATGAAAGCGCGTACAAAATGAGAAGAAACTTTTGTAAGATATCATATGAACCGCAATATGAGGATATGTTGCACTGGTCATTTATAACACAGAGAAGGACATTCTCAAAGCTGCATTTGAATTTCAAAACCTAACTAAACTTATGGTCTATAATGTGTCTCAGCTGTGATGTTTGCCCCGTATATCATTCCCTGTGCATCTGCCATGGGGCACGAACAGGTAAAACAACAAGCAGGTGGGTTTTTCCTCTAGTAAAATCATTGCACATGGAATTGGTGCTCCTCCAACATCCACTTGTAATCAAACAAAATGCTAGAAGCGTGCAATGACAATGCCTGTCACTAACAAATTGCTTTTAACTTGGAAAGCAGTTGTTAACAATATGCTTTCTAAAAAAAAATAGTTTATTATTCTAAATACTCAGCACTGGATGTGAGGCGTAACAACATTATGAATAGATAAATAATGCAGAAGACTACATCCCCGCAGAGCTGTGAACATTTGTTTTCTGTGGCACACTGCCCTCCCATCAAGTCATGGAGGACTATAATTTGACTTGGCACTTTTTCAGCTCAGTGAACAAGCTAATCAGTCTAGAAGGAGTACAAAAAGAAGTCACTGATTTAAAAAAATAAAAAGTACTACAAATGATAAAAGTTCCTTTTTGCCCAATTTAAATTAGCCGTTAGTTAATTAGCGCTCAAAGGGATATGCTCTTATTTGACTTTGCCTGGTGAGATTTTGGCTCCCATGAGATTGAGCTCCAACAATGAGATTATTATGTTTGCCCTCCAGAGCGTCATGTTAGCGAGTGGCATAAACAATGCATCTTGCTTTGCCGACTTCTCTGCCCCAGGCGTGCAGCAGCTACCGACCCGTGATGCCATGTAATCTCTGAGCTGCCATTCAGCAGCTAACAACCTCTGCAACTTGTGAACTCCACCACACTCACACACATACGCACACACGCTCGCTCTGCACCAGTGCAGTGTGTCGACGGTGTCCTGATGAGAAGCTGTACAGGCAGCAGCTCCCACTGCACCCTGAGCTGAGGACCATTATGTGGTTCAGCACCGCAGAGTCTGTCACACAAGGCAGAGCCACAGCGGTGCAGATGGGTTATTTGGTTCTGTACTATTCAGAGTGCTCACAGTCTTTCAACAGAATAGCAGCGGGCTTATTCACAAAACATCCTACGGCTAAAGGTATGTCCTTACTGGCAAAGTTACGATTCCTAAAAATAAAGGAGAAAACCTTTTTTGGTCTGAGACTTAGGAGCTACTTTGAGTGCTGAAAAGGTTTTGTGAATTACTCTGAGAGAAGTTAGATGCAGTCCAGAGGATTCACTAAGAGCTGCTCACTATCAGCCAAATTCTGCAGGTAATGAGTCTCATTGGGATAAATACATAAATAAAAGTTGGGTTCATCTTCTCATCCATCCAACTCTCTACATTTGATTTAATTTATGTATTCTCCTGTGTATCGATGAATCCTTTCTTTCACATTCATTGAAGATATAGATAAACGCTGGACCCAAAACAAGTCAGCAAAGGAAAATACCTTTGCTGACTTGTTTTGGGTCCAGCGTTTATTTTGGATGTGCACAACCTCACTACATTGCTTTCACAATCACTGACCAAGCCCACCTGAAATCCACTGGGTAGAGCACAGACACACCAAAATATAGAAATCTCTCATGTGCAATAACCAAATTTGTCGGCAGAAAAGACTGCATTCATGTGGTGGGTTATCACTTAACACAAGAAGCTAATTGTAAGCCTTTAAGAAGAACTGGAACTTCAATGTGCAGTATCATAGGTCTGAACTGACTTCAAACACTTAAATAACAGTGACATGGCCATTCATTTTAAATATTGCACTCTCAAACAGAACTTCCGTTTGATGTGGCCTTGATCCTCATACCTCCGCTCATCACTCTGGTCCAGTTTCTGTGGTTCAGGATCGAGTTTAAACCTCAGATTCAATAGATCATCTGGAGCGCATCAGAAATCACCAACAAAGAAAGTCAAGGCTCCAAAAAAACCCACATATAAATAAAATGACAATGAATTCCAAATTGTTTTATAACATAGTTATGACTAGTTAAAACCAGATGTTTTAAGTTTAACAAAGTTTTTTTAATAATTTTTTTAAAGGAGCTCTTAAATATAAGATAAGATAAAATAAGATATTCCTTTATTAGTCCCGGAGCGGGGAAATTTACAGGATTACAGCAGCATAGAGATAGTGCAAACAAGAGACATATAACATATAAATAAGTAATAAAAACAGGAAAGAATAGTAAATAAGTAAAAGTAAAAAATCTACAATAACTAAAAATATTGTATATACAGACAGAATAATCAAAGTATTGCACAGTGTAAATATAAATATATAAATATCAGGGAAATGGAATAAAAAAAGGGGGCTACATGCTTAAAAAGTGCAGTTTTAAATTAAAGAAACAAACCAAAAGAGACTCTATAAAAAGTTACAGCTTTTACTTCTCCAAAGAAAAACTCTACTTTTATAGCTTTGGCTGTAGAAATATATTTAGATGTATTGTGTAACATGCCACAGAAACAGAAGACACAGAATCAAATTTACTCACCAGATTCCAAGAATTCTTTCAGCACTAAAACTCAGCAGGTTAAAGGCAGCCGAGAAGTTTTAATGCACCTGTTGAGACAAAAATAATTTATTCCATCTCATTATCTGTCATTAATTTCTTCCTTTGATGGATTTGCGCTAGTTCCTCCTGCAAATGGTTCTCCATGCTGTGTAGCTAAATGAGCCTCCTGAATATTTCATTAATAATTTACGCCACATACAGCCTCGAAGATGTCTGCACAGGAGGAAGAATAATAGTGCAGAAAAAGCAGAGGAATCCTTGCGGAAAAAAATAATGACTTTAAAAATGCAGACTCACACAGGACCAATATTGTTGAGTCTAGCTCTGTGGTTATTGGTATGTTAAGTAAATTTAATGTGGAAGTTTTACTTTATGGGTCAAGTTTGCATATTCTCCCTGTGTAAGTGAGGGTTTTCTTTGGATGCTGCATTTCAAAGTCCAAACACATGCAGAGAAGGAGAGAAAAAACCTCATGGTTGGGTTTAAAATCAGTATATTAAGACATAAAAACATAAAATGCAAGTATGGAAGACATGTAACTTCAAAACAACTTTTGAAAATCTTGAGTTTGTTTGTACTGGGAATGCCAACAGGCTCGAAAGTCAGAATATCTAAAGTCTACACCGATTTTGACAAAAGGTTTTGGGAACCAACCTACCAACCCTGACTGATTAAAGTATAAGAACAAGTGTTTGAACATGGCCGCCAGCGAATCACAGGCATTCATACACATTCTGCACCATCAAAATAACATCTATATTAGTCTGAATATGTAAAATAAAGAAATTCACTGAAAGATAAACTAGGCCACAGTCTTTTTATTGGTCAGAATTTGAATCGGGGTGCATCTGATTCATGCATCCACTTTGCGAGCACTTTGTCATAAGCTTCTGGAAGAGAAGGAAAAGTGGAAGCGAAATATAAGACTACCGCACTAAATTGGTGAATTCATTGTTCAACTGGACAGCCAATTAGGCAGCCCTTTATCACCAATCACTGAAATGGCTAAACACCAATGATGAGGACTGACTAGAGCCAACAGTGTTGGAACAGATGCCAAAGTGCCGGACAACAATCAGTCAAAGTCGCTCAACAATGGCCCAATGGCGTCCAATAGCCAAGCTGTCCATGGTCAACGCATCCTTGTTCAGGGGTTCCTAAAGGGAAGTTTGAATTTTTCAATTTGTGTTTTCCTACAAAAGTCCAACAACACGTTTCTCATTACAAACACAGTCTTGTCAAAATAAACCTTCATCTTCACAGGAAAACAACTTGGTTAGGATAAGACAACAACACTACTTGGTTGTAGCTTCACGAAAAGATTGTTGTTTGGGTTAAGATAATAACAAAAGTGGCATTACTGTAGTACGGAAGTTGCATGACAAAAAAATCAACGTTGACTTCTCGTTGACACGCGGCATGAAAGAGGGTCTCTTGGGTGAAAGAAAAAGAAACGTTGAACCAGTCTCAACATTTGTCAGAACGCAATAAGATATCTAGCAATGCACTGAGTCAACCAAAAAAATACACATTCATAGCTTACTTAACATGAACATCTGTTGTGTCCTCAACTTTTGAGGAACTGTATCATGAATTTCCAAACTTGTGGATTATATTAATGAAACCAAGACCTCCAACTCAGAACTGTAAGCTTTTTGTTTAAATGTAGTTTTCCTCTCAGTCCAAACAAGGTCTTAGAACGCAGGTATTCTTTACAGTAGGATTTTCCTGGACGCCCTGTCCTTAGAGGTAAATTGTCCATTAACATTTCACCTCATGTTTCAGTTATTTAGACTTAATATTCCATGCTGTGCTGGGGACTCTCCTCATCCATCATACTCAGAAAAACATATTAGCTTATGTTTTTTTGACTTGTGCCTCAATATGAATTATTCAATGAGCTATTCATTATCCTGACTGGACCTGTGCGTAGGGGGAAGATCCACGACTCAAGCTCTTCTCCTTTCTCAGAGGAGTTGGGAAAGCTCTCAGATTAATTGAATTGTGGTTTTTAAGACGGTTGGTGTTCTCCTTCCATCTCACTGTATTAAGCACAAAGACAACTGCACTCGTCTGCCATGATTTATTTAGACACAGCGCAGGTTGTCTTAGTTTGCTGCCAAAAGCTGATCAGAACCACAGGATACGAGTTAGCTGCTTGACTGTAATTTTTACATAAATTAAAATATCACCATGCAGAAGTACTCACAACTTGACAAAGTACCCTCAGATTGTTGATTTAAAATGGAAACTTTCATTTTAATGTCTTTACGGACATTAATGTCCCTTTAACCTTTGTGTTTTGTTGTCATTGGTGTTATTCATAATGCAGGTTTGCTCATTTGATAAAGGTTACAAAATCCAATAATGACTAATTTTAGCTTCGTTTTGTGTAACTCTTTGTTAGACCTGTTATGCATAAACAGCATAAGACTCTAAAAACTTGAATCCAGATATATATGTGGGAGGTGCTGAATATAAAGTACTATTATAACCAATCACAGAGAGAGCATAACAATCCAAACCATCGTATTTAACCATGTTGTTCAGCTCATTATTGCATCATTTTCTTTGGCAGACATAATCTGTCCAAAACCATGTTCAATTCTCAAAAAAATTAGGAAAAGTCCTGAAGTTTCAAGCTGATAAAACATTGTTAAGCATGTTTTCTGAGACAGTCTTGAGTCTCCATGACCCCCAAATAAGACAGTTAAGGTTAAAATCCTAGCTAACCAATAGTTTGTCATCTTCTCACAGCACCCTTCTCCCTCCTCAACGACCTCCACAAACGTAAGAATGGCATCCCATGACTCAATGTCAATCACTCTGCAACAGTTAATTAGATTGCATTCAGTGGACCAGGAATATTTAGATATGGACAGAGAGATGGATGCACATACCATGCTGCTATTGGAGGTTATTCAGAAATAAGGTAATACAGCCACAGCAATATGTCAGGACCCAAAAGTAAAATGAAATCGTCACTACACTGTGTCTCATTCTGTTGCCCGTCCCTTTCTCCTCCACCGCAGCAATGTCAGTCAGACAGAATGAAAATGAAAATCCTTTGCGACTCAAATTGGATTTGTACTGATGAAGGTCATTTCACTGGGAAACGAAGAGCAGACTAATTCACAAAATAAGGATTGATTCTGCAGCTCATTTTCTTCTGCTCCTGCACTCCTGCTCCACAGCCAGCAAGCTGATGATATACTGTATATACAGGCAGACTGTATTTCTCAGAATCATTCTGCATGTTTGGATGACAGTGTGTCTCCTGAAGGATCACAAATAGACTGTCTGGCCTCAGACGTATAAACGAGCAAATAATGACAAAATAGTCTTCGTATTTTAACATCACATCTAATAAATTGGGATTTGTGGATTTGGGAGTGTGAAACCTTTGAATGGGGAGTAGTGTTTTCCCAATCTTTCACATTATGTATGTACAGACACAAGGTATCCTCATACACTAGTTCATATGATATCTTACTAAAAGTTTTAAAATTCTCATTTTAAGTGAGTTTTCTGCAACACGTGTCAATTTCTGCTTGTTACTTTCACAGTCTTTTCAAAATAAACTTCCATCTCAACAGGACACAACTTAGTAAGGTTTGGGCAACAAATATACTTATGTAGGTTTATGAAAAAGGTTGTCGTTTGAGTTAAAATAACTACAGAAGTATTGTTACTGAAGTTACGAGACATAGTAATAAACGTTGACTTCTTGTTTCACACGGGGAACAAACAGCGGTCTCCTGGGTAAAAGATCACTGTTTGTTGGACCAATTCCTCCCGTCCTCCCTGCATGGGCATTTGCGATCTTTTTATACTTCATTATTCATCATTATGCAGAAATCACACAACAAAATCTTTTGTTGAATACCTACAAAATGCTGGATGAGATCAGCCTTACAGACGTGATCCATATTGGTTCGCTTTTCAGAGAACAGAGAATTGAGTAAAATGGTGTAATATATCCCAGAATGCATTTTTGTTTTAACATCTTTCATGCAACTGTTTCACGAGGCAAATTAAAAGTTGTGGTGTTATCAAGGTAATAACTTTCTTTTTACAGAATGACTTTCGACATCCAGGGTTGAAGTTGCTGCGGGTCATGGTTGTAAATGGAGACGTTATGGTTTACTGTTAATTATAAAATGTCAGTGGACAGCCAGAGGGATTTTTACAGGCATTAAACTGGCCTGCGAATGACTTGTGATTCACTTGTAAAGATATTTACTGTCGGAAAAGCAATCAAGGAGTCATTTAATAGCTTAAACTTCAAATCTAATTTGTGAATTTAACTGAATTTCAGTACGATGTTTGCTTTACAATGAAGTGGAAAATGTAGGATCTTGACATACAGGATATGAACAAAAAATGGACTTTAAATTTGTTTAATGTCTCAAGCTAGTTCAAGTTGACATCACCATTAGTGTGAATAAACATATTTTAATTAAGTAAGTGTCAAATTACTCCAAAGAGGCTGATACGTTTGATGAAAAAAGCCTTTTTATTTCAGTACTTGGACACCTTTGCTCAGCATCAATGACTGAAGCTGCAAGTTATGTCTTTAAACAAAAAAACATTCCACTGCTCTGTTATAATCCCTCGTTTCCCCCCCTGGGCTGAAGATTCGAAGAAGCTTTTTCTTTTTTCTTCTCAAATGTCATCAAAAAAAGGGCAGTTATGGGAGCATCGAGCAGGATGGTACAGGCTGGTCTGGAGGGGATTTTAGAAAGGCTTCACTTCCTTTCTCTTACATTCTCTCCATCTCTGTCTCTCTTTCACCCCTTTGGGATTTAGTTCACCCAACCCGCACTGAATGGCACTGAATACCCTGAACAGAACACAGCTGATACTGAGGCAGCAATGAGAAATATTAGGGATCTGCTCAGGGCTTACAGCAGACACACTGTAGTGAGATATAGCAAAAGCAGCATTAAGACCTGTGGCTTTTAAACCTGGAATATGGTAAAGAGGAGAAGCTTGGAGAGCGAAAAAAAGGAGAATGGGAGGAGGCAGATGAAATGAGATGAATAAAAAGTAGGAGGGAGTGCAAAGATATAGCGAGAACACGAGGAGAAGGAGTAAGAGGGAAAAAACATAAGAGGGTTGGTTTGTTTAAGAGCGATTACTGGAGCGTGAAATGCAAAACAGATTCCTTTGCTTGCAAACAGTAAAGTGTTATGTTCAAGTAAAAAAGAAAAGGAGAGGTGGCTGAGGGAGCGTATCATTCCCGAGAGATCTCCTGGCCTGTGCACTCCACCACACCCCCACCCCCACCACCACCACCACCACCAAAACACATCCACTATCTTTACAAATAAAGACCAGGATTTCATTGTCTCATTGCTCAGCAGTCTTATCAGCTGGCAGCAGCAGAAAACCTCCAGATATTCATATATAGAGCTTTCTTTTCAACCGAGCCTTTACCCATACACCTTATATACAAATAATGCAGCAAATAAAACATTACAAATATAATTCAGTGAAGTCATGAGATACAGATGTGGAGAAAGATAAATCAAGAATCTAGAGATTTACTATTAGGAAGTATTTATGTCTTAATATAGAGCTCTAGGACTTTCACCCAGGAGACTGGGTGGTCCAACGTGTTCTCACTCCCAACTTGTCAAATACCACTGCTAGGCGTTGGAGATCCACGCACGGAAGCCCCCTTTCATCAACTTTATGAAAGGCATCAGGCATTGCAATGTAATACTAAACGTGCCGTTAGCGGATGGTAACGCAGGCAACAGTCTTTTCCTAAACCTAACTAAGTGGTTTGCTTGTAACGTGCAGAAACTGACACGTGTTGCTGGATTTCTTAAGAAGATTAACCGTTGCATAAGGATATATTGTGCTCAGGATCAGTTTATTTTTTCATGCTGATAGCAGTGTTAACCACATCTGTGAAACAAATGTGAAAGAAAAATTTGGATTTATCAATCTTGTGGAGCAAGACAAGATAGGAAAGAAACTTCAGTACCTTGATCAGAAATATACGTTCATGCTCTGCTGAAATATCACATGAGGCAGTACCTTGCTGAAATGTACACCAAAACTTCAAAAGACAACTTGTTGGATAAACTAATCAGCTCGCTTGACGTGCAGGTCCACACTATACGTGTTGTTAAGACTTTGGAGGTGTGCATGTCGGCTCCTCTTTGTGCCTCTGCCAATTACATCCTTCTCTGCTTAGGTTTGCAAAGAGATGAACACCTAACGCCACAGAGGCATAATATCCGCTTAATGTCTGCAATACAAATGTCCCTGACTAACAAGGACAGAATAAGTTATACAGGAAAACAAGAGGAGACTGTTTTTGGTAACGGACACTTTTTACCCAAAAGAGAAATATGTAAAGAAAATGGTTTTGCAATGTTGTTTGCATTGATTCCTAATGGTTATGAGAAGGCTGTGTTAAAAGGTGGAATAAAAGTGGAAAATATTCAATGTTCCCTGTATTCAGAACCCACATATTCTGTGTATGAGACATTTTAATGCGCTGTAAAGGGAGCCATTGTTTCCCCTCCTACACGCATCTCTGCAAGCGTGTTGTCTCTATATAAAAAGTTTGAACTCTACTTTGAAGTTCAGTTCGGATAATCAAATCCCTTTTGTTTATTCATTTTCCAAATATAATTCCCCACTAAAAAGAGCCATATAACCATGAAATATGCATGAAGAGCAGGAAGAGGCAGAGACAGAAAAATAACACACAGAAATTGAGAAAAACAAGCAGCAAGCCCTTCAGATTTTATCGGTAACCTTGGAAAGGAAAAATGAAAAAAAAAAAAGGCTGTTAATGAGTGGAGTAAATGATCACATATTTTTGGAGACAACACTCATATTGTTTCTTGAAACAAGCACCAACATATCCCTCCCTCCCTTCCGTTGAATTCCTTTAAAGATAACCATCCTGTTTTTGTTAATTTGTTGTTTTTTAACAGCAGGTCAGTGTAATGTTGCAGTACCACCCTCTGCTGGTTCTCCGTTTACATGAGCTGTCCTCAGGCTATTACAACAAATGCAACAGTGGGATTTAGAGGGAGAGTGGGAGGGCTAAAGTGTTGAGACTTATTGTGAAAAAGAGACTCCACTTCCTAATAATTTGGAATACAGACAAGTCATGAAAAGGGTCTTTATGTTTTTGAACATGGCTCCCAGCAGGCAGGTGCACACTGGAGTAAAACTATTAAGTTACCAATAAAACTAGAGAATATGAAGGACTGCCATAAACTCCTGTCACCTTTTGGGGCTTATATTTTGAAAATCCAACCATCTTGTGCATCCCAGTAAACTCATCTTTCCATTTGGGTGCTTTTCTTTTGAAACCCTGTTGCCTATTAGTTGTATTTAACACTGAATAGTTCTATATATCATTTCTAGGAAGGTTTTCCATATCAGTAGTAGCCCTAACAGAGAAGTGCAGTAGTGCAGAGACGGCAATGTGAAAATATTGAGTCCTAGCAGTGATCGAAACCGATGCTGGGAAGTCAGATTAAGGAGCTTTGTTCATCTGATCCCTGCAAGAATTTATATATGATCAACCATTGGTCTTTGATGTGTCTCCCCATCTGTTAGCATGCAGGCCACACACACAGAAATACACACACCTACAGAATGTTTGCATTGACAGCGCTTATTACATGGAACAGCCCTCTCAACATCGACAGGTAATGAAATGCAGAGGAGTCTTGCACAAGATGGGAATTGGAACAAGTTGCCTCACCAACGCACAAGTGGCTGATAGGATTGTGTAAAATGATGATACTTGGAGGAATGTAAAGGTCCTTGAGACATGGCGTTAATCCATATGTTATGATGATCCACAGTCAGTGGTCTGTGGATGGTTAATGTGACCAGTTTCATGGCACATACTTTATGTAAATGCGTGTAGTTCTACTTAATGTTGCATGAGGCTGTGTCCAGGCATGAGAAGCATGTAGATTCACTCTGTGTTACAGAGCAAGACGACATCTCCAAGACTGGCTTGGATCTAATTTTGAGAATATTAATATGATTCTTCAACCCAATCTCATGGGAAGGCGTATTAATAGTACAACATTTCCAACATTACCGTGCCATTGTTAAGCCTTTAAGGCTTTATTAATGCCAAATTGGTACAGTCAAATGTCCCTGATAATGTTTAAGCAACAAAACAACTTTGTTAGGTCTAGGAAAAACATCAAGGTTTGGCTTATAATAAGCATGACAGTAAAATATATATGCAAACAAAACACAAAACAGTCGGAAACCGAACTACAAAAACATCAACAACACTTGGGGACACTGTACTCGAACACTGGTCTGCTGGTTGCAAGTCCTTTGTTTGCCCTTTCCACCACCCCACGTGTTCTTATTTCACATTTTATACAACCTAACTTGTTCATATTGCAGTATATTCACTGAGGATATGTAAAATTGCAGTCAGAACAGACAAGGCGCACAAATGACATGTAAAAATTGCAAAATTGCCTACAAATTGTTGTGACATTCATACTCCAAATGGTGAGAGTGGGCTGGACACTCACATTTACAAAGAAAGAGTTATTGGTCCCTGTTATCATTTTTCCTGTTCATGGTGGCCATGACAACACTACAATGTAAGACATGGAGGACAAAATGCAGTTTCCAGCTGGTATCATCCAAACATAGTATCCAATGTTAGTATGAATTCTGTCTCGCTCTCTTTGGAAGAGATGACTCACACAAATAGAGATAATGGGATGCACTTTTGGAAAATCTCTCCTCAAAAGGTGTTATTCAATTTGCACGTGAAAAGCGAGCATGCTAATTGATCGTCTCTTTTGGAGGTACCAACACCTTCATTCTGCTTCTACAGAAATAGAAGCCGAGCTCCGATTAGATTGTACGTTTCTCAAATTCAGCCGCTTTAAGTAAAGGATGAGTTTTGCGATCAAATCATCCCCCTGATTTGTGAAAGTGAAGGGAGAGTGGGGCGGTTCGGGCAGCTTGGTGTTAACTGTGTAACATCAGTCCAACGCTGACTCACCCTCTGTTTCTCAGTGATGAAATAAAATGATATGGGTGTGTATGTGGTGTCTCAGGCAGACAGACAGGTCTGAGAGGGAGATAATTACCATCTATAGATTCCCTTAAGACTGCTCAGAGAGAAAGATGGAGATTAAGAGAAAGAGACATGAATAAATTGAAATAGATAAAAGAATTCAAAATGAATGAAGTGGAGATGAATAACCGAGAAGGGCAGGGAGAGAGACATCAGTGTTAAGTGCCGAGGTGGTAAGTTTCATTACCCGTTATTAAAAGAGCCACATATTATCCAGGTCAGGGCAGCAGAGAGCTCCTCATGGCCCAGCTGAGAGTCCTCTGGGCCCTTTTAAATTTAAATGGGCCGCTCGCAGGTGGCAGGAGACGAAGAGGAAGAGGCATCAAAGGCAACGAGGAGAGAGGGCGTACGAGAATCTGATAGCTAATGCCAGGAAACAAAGGAGGAGGTGGATGGCTTCGGTCAGGAGAGAGAGGAGGACTGACAGCTGCTAATGCTGTTCGTTTGTGGGAAGGTGAGACGGGGTGAAATGGCAGAATGGCACGTGAGCGGTTTCTGATCTGACGCCCCTATCGACAGGATGAAAAAATATATATATCATTTTAATCTGACACCACTATGGTTAAAATTCAGTTTCCGGCGCTGCACAAGTGTGACGTGTGTCTGTGGCATACCAGATATGTTTGTTATTGTTTTTATGCGTCTTGTTTGATTGTTATCAAGTTTGACACCAACTACTTATTATAATTAATATCTATGGGCAGTAATTGTTCCTATTTTAAGGGTTAGCTTTGGCAGTTTGATGTGAACAGACAGATACTGGTTCTCTCATAGAGACTAAGGTTTTAAAGCTTGGAGTTTGGCATTTGGACCATCGCCATCTTGTTTTTTGCAATCAGAAGTGACACAAGAGCAACCTTTCAATCACAATGTAGCCCCGCCCTAAAGCATACCCTACTTTATGGCGTATTTTACTCTAAATGGGACTATACTTTACTAAATGAACATCATGCTGTATTGAAGAAGACTTGAAACTAGAGATTGAGACCATAAACTCATGTTTACAATGTTTACTGAGGTAATAAACCAAGAGAGAAGTAGGGTCATTCTCTCATAGACTTCTACACAAACTGACTTCTTTTTGCAACCAGAGGAGTCGCCCCCTGATGACCATTAGAACTTCCACCAGGAGTTGTTTGTGTCTCTTGTGAAACCAAAAAGTCAATGTTGACTTATTTTAATTTACATCTTTAACCTAAATGACAAAACAGACGTACTTATACTTTACTTTAGGACAATTTTTAACTTAACCCAACCAAGTAGTTTTGTTGCAATTTTGTTTTGTTCAGTTTAAATTCAAAAAACGGTTACCACGTGGTTAAAACTGCGACCGTTATCCGGGAGAAAATAGGTTAGCCTCAAAACGTAATTGAAAATGCACTTTAGTTGTATGGGAACATAATGTTGTAGGAGACAGGGTTGTTGTTGCACATAAAAAGCCTCCAGAAGATAAACTAAAAAGAAAGTTTTTACAAAGATTCTTGAGAACGAATTTCAGCACAGAAACAATAAGGTGGATAAAAGACAGAGCACTGCTTTACACAAAAACTCTGTCTGCTCCACCACACACTGATTCTTCTGTCAGCAGGCATATGAAAGGAAATAATGGACACGACCAGACATAAATATCCTCACAGCTTTAAAGTAGATCTGTCATTATTATAAATAAATAGATTTACCACAAAGTTTTACGTGATATTGCTTCATCGCTTTGTAGAAACAACGTGTTGAGATGAAACAAGTGCACCCCATGACTGCCCAGCAGTTTACGGACACAACCACTGTCGACCCTTATTGAGTTTGTTCCGATATCCAGCCTGTGTCAATGCCAAACTGTGGCAACCAACAAAGCAGCCCAGAACACAAAGACGCCTGCAGTTCATAATAATTTGAAGAAATTGGCCCGTTTGATTGTGTGCAGAAACTGTAGTTTGCATTGCACACGAAAGAGTGAATCATTGTTTTGGTTCAGACCTCATGAGTGAGTCATTCCAGCTCTCAGAGGCCGACATACAGTATAAACATGGGCAGCTTCTTCCAGCACACAAGCTCAGAGCTGAATGGGGTTTAACACAGCGCCAAATGGTGGAGAGTCAAAGTAAACATATTTGTCCAATGAAGGGACAAACAGGTTGCAAGGCCGACGGATCTAGATATATTTCTCAGGATCTGGTATTCAAATACCAGCAACCACAGCTTTTTTGTTTTTTCGGGGGGCATACAGATTTTCATTTTATCATTTCTGTGTGTTTGGTAGATTTGTTATCTGTGTTTTTATTTATTTATACTCCAGGGTTGCTCTAATCTAAGCATGTCCCAGTTGTTGTTTGCATATAAAACATCAGAGATTTCTTTGTAGTCACTGGTTTATTTTGTTGTTGGCAGTTTATGAATGCATTATTTTTGTGTGTTTGTTGAGAGAACGAAGAGCAGGTGGAAGAATTTTTTCACCTAAATAAATCTGTATAGTTCTCTGAATTAACAGCACTTTCCCTCTTTGCTTTAATGCTACTGCATTGTCTGTTCTTGATGTGGTCTTTTGGCCGTCTGGAATGGGACGATTGCTTGGCTCCTGGTACCTTTATTACAAATCCTGCTATGGCGAAAGGATGACAGCCTTCACTGCCGGGATTGGCTGTTACTTGTCATAAAATTAAAAGGCATTGCTTTAAAACAGCTACATTATAATGAACTGTGCTTAAAGAAATAAAAGGCCTTTTCACACAGGACCAGTATAACCATGGGACATAACGTTCATAAAGGGCTTTAGAGGTCAGTAAAACTAATGTGGCAGGCTGATATATTGGTCCTACTCTAATGTTTCCATACACACACACGGTATAAAAGGTGTTGATCCATTAGTCGGAAAATGATCTCCCTTTTCTCTGGAAAATAGCTGCCTTTAATGGCTCATTTTAGAGATAAACCCTTAATTTAAAAGATTTGTGAGGAAGCAAATTTTCCCTGAATAGAGAAAAGAAGCTGAATAAATGTGTATTGCAGCAGATTAGCTGTGTTTATTTATGACCACACAGCTGTAATCAGAGCATTGATTTATACTACTGTTGGAGAGCAGGGGAAAGTAAATTACAAGAAAGTGTGTGGAGGCTCATTTAGCTATAGTTGTGAGTACAAACACCCCAAATCCCACAGTCTTTGGAGGATGTTCTGGTTTTAAGGGTATAGTAACAGGGCTGAGGGTTAGGTTTAGGGTTACACCAACCCCAACTATAAGTGTATTTGTAATAATATAGTTTTTTTAGATCCAACTTTGAATATTGTAACTGTTTTTAAGGGATGGCATTGTACGAGCCAACATGCCCATGTGTTCGTCTTCGTCTTAACGGGAATATTGCTCTAATGTTTTCAACGTTGCTGGACACAAAGTGGCCAAAATTAACAAAATGGGACTTTTTTTTTTGGAAAGGATCAATTAATTGTGAAACTGCATTTGTTTAAACCACAAAAATATAAAACTAGATGGCAGTGGCGCACACACACATACAGCCCTCCCCTCAGGATTCACGTCTACTTCAAAGTTGAACCAACCAAAAACTAAAATGTTCAAATGTTAATATCAAGAGAGAACAGAAATTAGAGACAGTCTCCCTTCACACCCCAGAATGACCAACCAGCTCAAAAGCACAGAAAGGTTTTATATAGACTAACAAACACATGATGCCTAACGACCTGCTCTGCCCACCAGCAGACTGCAATCAATTAAAATGAGCTGAGCTGTGTTCACAAAGCTCCACATAAAAAAGAGCAACTCACTGGATCTCACACACACACACACACACACACACACACACACACACACACACACACAACACACAAACACAAACACACACAAGCACAAACACAAACACACAAACACACAAGATGACTTTATGCAGAACATTAAGTATCCATCCATTAAGTCGCACACATCCTCTCCAATTTAACCACACTTTATCTTTAAACTTGTTGGCCCGTCTTGCCTTCACTATCAGATTGTTTTCTGGTTTATTTCAATACAGTATGGTATGACTATCAACTATATGATTTTATAAGAAAATATAAATTACATTTGATACCAAAAATAAATCTGAGAATACAGTGTTTATTCTGAAACCTTTAATGGGTAAATAAAGTACATAAAGATATCTACACCATTACTACATCGTTTATGCAGACAGTCGACCTTTCAGCATTAAATTAAATTTGTATTCCTTTCAAAAGTGTTTTTCAGAGCAAGTAAGTATAATCTGCTGAACTTTACAAAAGTAGCTTCAAATCTAGTCCCTCGCTCTAACTTTTAAGAGCAATATGAGCCGAGCAGTAAACTGCATAAATGGAATGTCTGCTGCGAGATACACAAAATGAATGGACCACCTGCAGATATGAACCCCACTCAAAGCTCCATATGTTGGCAAAATAAAATGGGTTTAAGATTCAATCTGCTGCAGAGAGCTGCAAGTTTATGACAACTATTTTCTTTATCTTTAAATGTCCTTTTTTTAGACGTCTACTCTCACTCAAATCACGAAATATTCCCACAAGCCTGGTGTCCCTGGAGCCGTGATCCAAGTAATCAAAACAACGTAGGCCCCTGTAAAAAAGACTACGAAAGATAATGTTCAGAGGTGGCGTAGGGGTAGCCATATGTCATGGAGTCTCCACTGTCCAGGTTTCCAATCAAACCAATCACCTCAACAGGTGGTTTCTCTGAGTGCTTCCCGTCTATCTGGAGGAGTGCTAATCAGTGGGTTGAGTTTTTTGTTAGGAAAGAAAATCTGCAGCCTAGTGGATCTCTCTCTAAATGGCTTGCCACTGATTCTGTAGAGGGAGGAGAGATGCAATCAGACTGGATTTCTCCTAACAAAATTTACTCGTGTGGTGTAGTGAAAAATGGGCATTACAGGAAATAAGTAGAGTAGGATTTGAGAGCAGACATTGTGGGAGCTAGTTGGGCTAAATGGCTGACTGCAGCTCTCCACAGTTGTAAATTCTAATTTTCAATGTCATTTACCTCTATCACTACCCATGCTTTCACTGCAGTCATGTAGCTCAATGCCCGTTCTTGTCTGGTGCTTGTAATACAGCATTTTTTTCAGGCAATAGCCCTTTCCCTAAGCCCAGTGCTGCTCTACAAGCTGTCAGAGCTACCCTGGTGCCCACACTGTCACTAACTGCACTCCCTGAATAAATAGTATCTATTTATTTCAGAGAGAAGCAGACACGAGGGTCTTCCATATGGGTTTGAAGTATCATCCAGGATGTCAAGATGATTTAGCAGTGTGCTAACGTACTCTGCTAATGTAACATCCTCCTCTGCTCCCAATTGGCAAGGTCGCTTGAGGTTCTCCTTTACCTGAACCTAAACAAACAGGCCACATAATATTCACTCGCATTTTACTCAGAATTACATTTCCCAGTCTATTTGCTTCCTTTTATGTGTAACTACAGTGCTGGTGGTTTGGCTTCTGAGCTCTGCCAAATCATAGACTACCCACAGCTAATAATTGTGCCTGAACGCAGTTCACGAAGGGTGAACTCAGATGGAGCATGCTTAATGCTTAAGCTACGCCTCCTCTGTAGACACATTGTTAGCGTCACAAAGCTGAGGCTTTTATTTCTTTCCACTTGGTCATTCTCTTAGCTTGAGTGACTCAGCGTTGTGAATTGAAGGATCACAGCACAATGAAAGAATTAGCTCAACAGGAGGAGCCAATTAGTGCAATACTTTTTGATGACAATACTGATTGCACAAAATAATTTCTTTATCAGACTGCAGCCTGAATCCACAAAATATGATGTTGAGATGCTAAGCTGAAATGTACAAAGAGTAAACTATATGCATGCTAGGTTTTTAAATTAATCCTCTTGGGACTTTGAATATCTGGAGCAAATGCTACACTCAAGTTGTAGTTGTCGAGACATTTTATTCAAAATAAAAGTTGTCAAGGTGGTGCAAGAGGAAGTCTGCATCACCAAAGTCGGTACAGTCTGCCATCCATAGAGCTATTCCATTAGCATGGTTTACTGGTTATATTTCACATAAAAGCTGAAATATGTTTTACACTTTTACTAATGGTTACCATAATTGTTCAGAGCACCTGACTTGCCCCGTCATTACTCTTCTCTTTCTTCTCCTGTGCATTTACTTTAGGGTTAGAAATGAAAGATTCGAAAATAGAAATTTAGAAATGAGGATAAAGCTCTATAACATAAAGGGGAAAAAGGAAGAACTCTCTCTCTTGCTCTCTGTGTGTGTGGATAGTTTTGCACACAGCAGCAGAGAACAAACAGCAGTGGGAATTTAACTCCCAGAAAAGCTGTCGTAATCACTCAACGCTAATAACCAGGAAATGAAACTGGACACCACATTAACCCAGCGCTGCAGTGGAACGTTCGGTTGCTCTCTGTCAAATTGCCACATTAGTCCTAATGGTTGTGGAGGCTTCTGCTCGGGCTCCGCCCTCAAACTGTCCGACTACAGGAGGCGGAGTCGATATCACAAATCAACACCTGTCTGGTCTGATAAAATCCTGTTTTTACTTTTTAGAATGTGGATTTTGTCTGTGTTTATTTTTAATAATAAAACGGATGGAAACTGGATATTCTTTTAAGATGTGTAGCACACTGTTAAATGTTGATTCTTGTATTTATTTTAGGGCTTTGGCGCATTTCGATTTCCCACTGTGCTCATTAACTGGCAACACTGTTCAGTGTAAATGATAAACATTAAAAGGTGCTAAATTCAAAAATGTAGAGCCCTAATATTGCAACAAACAACTATTATGCTTTTTTTATTTCAAAACTTTTAAAAGTCTGTGAACTTCCCGGCAGTTGAGAGCATTGCCAACAAAAGAGGAGAAGTATTAGAAGCTTTTGCATGACAGATTGGCTGGTGCCATTTTCAATTCCTTGTGACATTGTCAGAATGTCAACTGGGATTACAAATGAAGACAACAGCAAAAAAGACAGAAGTTGGCATTTAGTAAACAGAGGACGTGTGCCAGCAGGCAGTCGCCCAGACTGAAGACAAACATGGAAGTAGATGTCATCCCTCGGGTTTCTGTTTGTAAAATCTTGGATTTAGATTCATCAGATTCAGAATCGGCTTCATGGGCAAAGCGTGTGTACACATACAAGGAACATGTCTTAAACAGGCCCTATTTCATCTCAAGTTACAGTTACAACTTGTTTACATGCGTTAATGCTCATAATCCTCCTTGTTTTTCTCATCCTGGCTGTCCTGCAGCACCTCTTCTCACCCTCTCTCTGAAATGCTCCGTTGTAGCTCTTGCTCCTCCCTCCAGAAAGCAAAGTCTGCCCTGATTGGTCAGCTAGCCCGCTCTGTTGTGATTGGTCAACGTTTCACATTTCAAAAAACTCCTCCAGCTCTGTCTCTCTCTCTTTTTTGCTTGACGGCCAAACTAGCATGAAGGAGTTTTACGTAACTTCTGTAACATTGTGACCTCATAAAGGTACGGAAGTGAAGGAGAGAATTCAATTGAGCCGTTTCAGGCAGCTCAGAAGCTTCTGAGGGGGAGGGTAACTCCTTTTAGGCGTGGACTTCAGGTTTTACACTCTAGAGACCTTTTACATGTACAAAAATATACATAACACACTAGAGAAGAGGGAAAAAGTAGAAAAGCATAATAGGGCCACTTTAAGTGCTCTCTGTACACATATAGATATACAGTAGAAAGTTCAAATCCATGTCTTTTGGATATGCATTATGAGGAAGTGGAGGCTGAATTGCAGAAAAGATCTCCCAGGTTTACCTTTACTTCTGCTGCTGTAGGCAAAGTGAAACAGAAATAATGTCTTTGGGACTGAGATTGTGTTGTCAGACTTTAACTTGCTCACAAACATTAGCAATCATCATAACCGCGTGCATCACTTCGAGAACGGGCTTTTTTGCTGTATAATCAACCACATTACACTCTCATTGGGGAGGCTTTCTCTCTAATCAGCAAACATGACCATCTGCGGTTGTCTCCATTTATTTATTTCTTTGCATTGTATCGCCTGCATCTACTTTCCTAATCACCGCCATCATAAGACTCCATGCTGAAGCAAAGTCATTCCACTCCTGGCACTTTTCTGCTCTGTTAATATTCACGTTGCAGCGAAAACACACTGATGGGACATCAGAGGCATCGCACAGCGAGTCCAGGGTTTGTTTCCATCAGAGCAGCAATCACTGCCAGCTTCATAACATCTCAAAAGTGAAGATGGAAATTCAGCTTTAATGAAACAATACAGGAAGTCGGAGACATGTGGAGGAATTTTTACTTGACTGACTGATTCTTAATTAACTTTTACGTATGCCTGTTAATGGTCCTTTCATGTGATTGGCTGATGTTTGCACAACTGCATTTCATGAGATTTGATCAGCCAGCCAACCTAAACTCAGTGAGTTTAGGTTGGTGGGGGTCTAAATTCAGTGTACTATGTTGTCGTCATGACAATGGCTTGCTTTTAAGACACTGAAACAAACATTTAAATCTGTTGATGGGGGTTGTTTGGTCACTGTCCATCAAATGTGATCAAATCACACCCAAACAGTCCTGTCAAAGCAGATTATTGACTTATTTTGTGTTAAACGCTCAATAAAAGAATGCCCTAAAGTTTTATTTTGCTTATATAACTAAGAATATTTAATGTTATAGAAAAACAATTGAGATTTGTCAGGTTTTCAGTGGCATTATATGTTAAGGTAAATAATAATAATCTAATGATTTTATCAATTAAAACAAAACATTTATGATTACATTGGCTTATAACAGATTTTGTATTTTCACTTTAATAAAAAAAATGATTTACTTTAATTTAAAGTGATACAGAGAAGATATTTATTCGAATTTAATTTAGGATTACATGCAAACATATTTATGTATATTCATTTGCAATTGTTTAAAAAACATATTTATTTAAATTGAATTTACACTGACATAAAAATATATTTTTTTTGTGACCAGACAGTTCCATGCATGCATTGTCTGTCCCCCTTGTGACCCCAACAGGCAAACACTTCATCACAGCCTGAGTCAGGAACCCAGGCAGGAAACCATCTCCAATAAAGTATAAGTTCCTCTTCTGTTTTTCTACCGAGGTATTTTCTCCCAGGCTCGCTTTCCCCTCCGGTGATGGAATTCAATATTTGGCTTTTATAAATGACTGACTGAGCTTCTTATTCTAACTGACTTTCACACTTTTCTCAGTAAACCTCAAGAAAGGTAATCTAATTTTCTATTCTGCAGACGTGGCAGAGCTGTGTACAAACACACACACACACACACACACACACACACACACACACACACACACACACACACACACACACACACACACACACACACACACACACACACACAGGCTTCCTTTAACTTTTTTTATTCATCCAGGAGCTCCACTGAGAGAAAAAAACAGTCTGTCAGAAGTCTCTTCTGTTCTGTATTTGTGGGCCAAATTGGTATCATTTAGGACATTTGTGCTTCACCTAGAGAAAAGAAACAAAACATGTGGGCGGAAAAAGTTTTTATGTGCCACAAATTCACACCAAACGACTCCATTGTATTGGGATGGAGACAGATATCTCAAAACCTTATATGCAAAGTGCTGGCACACACTTGCATGGCTTCTTATACCTGCTATGCCAATGATACTATTCTTCTCAAAATGGTTATTATTAACTTTCATGAACTGAAAACACACTTTGAAAGGATCACAGTCGTAAGATGAAAACTAGAACAACTCCCAGACCGGACAACGTTGGTTTAATAACCTGTCAATCCCAATGTAGCACCCCTCTAAAGCATACCCTGCTTTATGGTCTATCTGACTCTAAATGGACCATACTTTACTAAATGAACATCATGCTGTGTTGAAGAAGACTTGAAACTAGAGATAGAGACCATAAACTCATGTTTACAATGTTTACTGAGGGAATTAATCAAATGAGAAGTAGGGTCCTTTTTTCTCATAGACTTCTATACAATCAGACTTCTTCTTGAACCAGAGGAGTCGCCCCCTGCTGGTCAGTAGCGAGAATACAAGTTTAAGACACTTTAGTATTTGCGTCACTATTCAGACTGAGGCCAGTTGGTTCATTAGCATTGACATTACTGTGTTGGTACCAACTAAGAAGGCAAGAAACTGTGTGTGTGTATGGCAGTTGCCTATAGAATATAAGGAGGAAACTCTCCTTTCTCATGAGAGGGGTTAAGAAAAGTGCATCCAAAAACAGGTAGATTTAATAAAAAAAATAGAGATATTCATTCACATAGAATATGTGATACCAAAGTTGTCTCCACATCCGACAGGAATGTCAGGAGAAAAGTCAGAGCAGGGAGCCCCAATGTTGAGTTACTGACTTGACGGCTCAATCAATTCTAGCTCCCTAAATATTTACTCCCCTGAAAGTCACAAACCTCCTAGGCATCAGTCCTTCTCTTTCACATAAGCGTTAGCCAGGCGGAATGAGATTTTCTCAGACTGGAGAATGAATGAATATCAACAAGACAGAGAGTAGAGAGAGAGAGAAGAGAGAGTGGAGGTGCTGAGAAAGACTCAGACTAACTTTGTGGTGAATTTCAGAGTGACATTTGAGTGACATTTAGGAATCAGAACTTGTTTTCATGGCTGATAACTACCCTGAAAGTCATGTCGGATGTCGGATAAAAAAAACTCTGTCTTCGTAAAGAACCGGATTAAGATAATTGATTTTGTGGTTCCCTGAACGATTTAAAGTTGTTAAAACACGGAAGCCTGCAAAGCTCAGCAAGGTTTCTGCCCAGAATATTTAGGCTCTGTTTTAACAGCAGATCTCTCGATGCCAAAGGCTTCCATGTAGCAGCTGAAGTAATGTTTATTTAAGACAGGACAGTCACACGGCTCTGACTGCAGCTGGAAAGGTTTTTAACTGGGCAAATCAGGTATTTTGCTCATGAAGTATTTTAACCAGAACAGCTAAGAGTTTGTGGACACCTGAACAAATATGAAAACCCAAAAATGACAGAAATCCCCGATCTAAACGTACTTCATAATGTTAATACTTTTGACCATAATGCATAATTCAGCACCTTGAGATTTCATTGTATTTTAAAGTGTGCTTTATAAATAAAATCCATTATCATTATTGTTATAATATAAATGTAATAACTTTTAAATAAAAACGTGTACGTGCTTTGGAAAACTGTTCGCTTTCTTCATACTTGAATTAGAAAGGTGAAAATATTTAATTGAATGAGAAATAACTCATTTGATGTTTTTCAATATATATGCATGCATTGCATACCTGCAGGTAAAACCAAATAAGAATGGCACATACTTTAAATAATTCAATATGTAATTTTTTTTTTTTTAAATAAAGTTGAATTTGAAATTGTGAAGAGGGCAAAACTGAATTCTGTTCTTTAATCTTGTATCCAGAGGGAAAAAATCACTTTGTGACTAAATAAAATCAACAAGATGATGCTTGAATAAAATTTAAAAAGGAAATTCATATTCAATTTCAAATTCCTTTCTGAATAACAGGACCAAGGACGTGCTGATGCTGATATCCTCTGCTTTGATGCTCTGCAAATTACCTAGGTTTTTTTTTTCTTCTTTTTGGCCGCTTTCAAATCCACACTAAGAATGTGACAGGAGGAGTTACGAAGAGCAGGTCTGCTTGATCAACGTAAATCCCCTCCACATTCAGGGGTTGCAGGGTTCATCCATAATTCATGCGAGAAGACGGCGAACAGATTGAATTGTCACAACTCAGGCTGATACAGACGAGCAGAACGAGAGAGGGATGAGCGGTTCTCTCTCTCTGGCGGAGCGTCCAGATCAGGAATAGACTGTGCAGAGAAATGAGGGGGAACGATGCTGATACGTGTTCGGATCATGTTTGGTGCAGCGGAGATCCTCAAGTCTCAGTGTCAGCCAATATTCAGCCTGCTTATGCTTGCAGGCCAGTGTTCCTCCCCGTGGAAGAGGGACGAATGAAATGAGATTGAGCCTTAATGGATATTTACAGTGCCAGTTCTGGTCATTTTTATTCACTAAATTTAACAGTGAACGCTTACTTGCATGTAAATAATTCCAACCATGTTTCTTGTGATTTACAGTCAGTGCAAATGCAATTATGCAAACACAGCTTTCATTATGTTATGTTATGAGGAGACAAAGTTTATCAAGTTTCTTGTTAATCAGTGTGACATATTAACTTTAAGGTTAACATGATTACATTATTACATTACATTACAGTCATTTAGCAGACGCTTTTATCCAAAGCGACTTACAATCAGTAGTATATTACATATCATTCACCCATTCACACACTGATGACAGGCTACCATGCAAGGTGCCACCATCAGACTCTAACTAACATTCATGCAACATCCAGTCCACACCGATGGCAAGCCTTCAGGAGCAACTTGGGGTTAAGTGTCTTGCCCAAGGACACATCGACTGCCGAAGCCGGGTATCGAACCACCGACCCTCTGATTAGAGAACTACCTTGCTCTCCACTACGCCACAGCCGCCCATTTAACTATGACACCACATTAAAAATTTAAATCTCATCTGGAATTTGTATTCCATTCATATAAGCAGCATCTTTTTCCTGATTGTCATCATAGAAATAAAGGATTAATATATGAGAGCACTCTCATCAGAGAAACCCTTAACCCTTCCAACTTTCCACCAATCTTCTTCATCAGCAATAAACTAGCCCATCATCAGTCTCCAAATGCTGGTAGGGAAAATAAATCAAAACTGCCAAAGAGTTCATTTGGAATGCAGATGAGAGGGCATTTCAACATTTTCCAGAAAAAACTCTTGCACACCTATTACCAATGTGCATTTGGTTAAACTACTTCGCACCTATCGTTACTTTCCCCTGAGTTTGTTGATATGCAACCTCGTCTCCTTGATGTATATTTTCAAGAACCAGTTTTTTGTTTGGACAAAAGCGACACCTAAATGAATAAATGCATAAATGACCAAATATCAGCCTTTACAAGATTGTCTTGGTCATTTCTCACATTGAAAATCAAACCTGGAAGACTCCTCAATCATACTGTAAATGTTACAGGTTGTTTCTGTCCAGTGTCCTTCTTGTTTACCTTTTATTAGTAAGGTAATGTGAAAAGCATGCAAAGAACAGTGTCTAAACACAGCATGGCTAACAGTGGTGGTGGAAAAAACCATTAAATTGTACATTTGAATTACTTGAATAACTTATTTTGACAAAGGCAGTGTTTGAGCATGCTCCTTCTCTTGTGGTTCTAATAGGATGTTCACCATACACCTGTTCATAGACACTAACCTTCTACACAAAAGGTTTACCATAACCCAATGTCATTGGGGAAATAGGCCGTTGTGCATGTAAACACTTAAACCGACCTTGAGTACCTTTTTGTAATCTGGTTATTCATCAGGTTTAAATACGGTTAAACCTGCACAGACTGCGCTTATGTCTGCTTGTCCAAAGAATTTAATGTTAATAGAGGTCAAGGGTCATTCTGGACGAAACGAGCAATTGTTCAATGTCAGTGCTTTAGAATCTGAAATTGACTTTGACAGGAAATGAATACCTAATGACAGCAAGGTCAAGTCCATTCAGATTTCAGTCACACAGAAAATGTCTTCCTTTTTAAAGGGCACATTCAGTCTGACGTTTGTGTATTGTTTTCAGTCAGATCATGCTGATAGAGTTTTGAACGTTAAGCTTCTTGAGGCAAATTTGTGATATTGGTCTATGTAAATAAAATTGAATCGACTTGACAGTAAAAAAACGGTGAAGTGTTTGTTTTAGTGGCATGAAAACGACCCCATAACTCAAATATCGGTGGCACTTGTGTCATGGAGAGGCACAATAAACAATTTAAATCAGTGATATAGCCCGCCGCTGCCATCCAATAACATTATCAATTTGCATATGTGGATGCGGCATCTGTCTGCATGCACAGCTGCCCTTTTCCAAAATGCCACGAAAGGTCAAAGTGTCGTCGTTCTTGGCGAGAGTGCCTGATTTTTGCACACTTTCTTATGCATCATTGGCGCGTTTAGCAGAAAAACAGTAAACACAACACAGAAATCAATCTGGGTTTTAATCATTAAGTCATTTGGTGTTTCCTTGTCGCCGGTTTGATTGATTTTAATGTACAGCACTCTGAGCTGCAAAAAAAAAAAAAAAAAGGTTGGAGGAGCTCAGGCAGGTTTCAGACAAATATTGATGCTCTCTGTTTTATTTTTTTATATTCCAATCAATACCGGGGCCAGTGTTTTTCTGTGTGAGCGATGGAGCCGGAGGGCAAGGCATGATCGCTTCCTGTTGAGGCACTACAACTCAAACTGAAGGCCTGCCTGCAGGAAACAAATATTGGAAGATGTTAAAATCCAATGAATAGTTGCTCCTGAACATCTTGAAATTGTTAAAACGAATTATAAATGTGCTGCAATACCTGTGAATTGCATCAGACATGAATGAGTTTTGGTAGATTGCTCTCAATTTAAGCAGTTGCAGCATGTTTTGTATGATAACAGTGCAGTAAGTATGTTTGCTTGTCTCATTAATGATGTTGTCATGGCGATTGACAGAATCCTATCCAGCTTGGTTCCATCCATCTGCAATATAACTGAAGATATACCTGAAGAAGTATGAGATATAGTTCTACTATATCTATTGGGAAAATAGAAGCGCTGTCTTTTGAACTACAAATGTGTAGTTTTCCAAATGACTTTTGACAGCTTAATGTCTGTCCTCACTGCGAGCAGTCTTACCTCAGAGTACATTTATTGTTTCTCAGTCTCTCCGTCTCTGTCTGTCTCCGTCAGAGCAGATGTCTTTATCGTTGGTTGAATAGCTGAGGTAATGGATTAGACCTGGAGAGCCAAGAAATTGTTACTTTCTGTTCCGTAGGCAGTTTTTCTCCCCGCCTTTCATCCATCTGCTGATATTTGGCTGCATGCTTCTTGCATTAGTGTGTGTGTACTTTTACAAAACCTTTGCAACATTCACAACAGAGTAAGAGCACAAAGGATGGTTATTATTAATATTATTATCCAAAGGTCTTCGCTAGGTGTCCTTCTCTCTCCCTCCCTCTCTCTCTCTGTGTTTTCCTTTTTTATGACCGGTATGGTGTCTTTAATCAGTCACTAAATATTTTAGAATTATTGCAATCTAACTTTAACTAATCAACTAACAGGCTGCTTAGAGACTCTGACAAAATCCTGTCGAATTATTCTTTTCAATAATGTAAAAGTGAATGTGTTTGTGATGATCAAACAGATTTTCCGTGTCTGTTGTTTGATGAATCAAAAAGCTCCGCCAACGTGGCTCTTCCAAGTCTGAATGCAATCTGTCAGATTTAGCAGCCCTGTGCTCAGAGGTAAAGCACATTCAGATTGTATTGCAGTCTTCTTTTTTTTTTTCCCGTACACCGTGTCATGGTGTTGAGACAGCTTATCAGATCCCCATCTAGAAATAGTCCCCCCCACACAAAGCGGACCTGTTTGTCCTTTCACGTTCCACAGAGTGTCAGAAAATGAGACAGTGGTGGAAATTTTCCATTCCCCTCTGTGACAGGCAGGATAATTGGGTTTCAGTCACATTTACTCCGCCGGAGAAGCAGGTGTTTTGTTTTTTTTAGGGGCCGAGGTTTTCATAAAGCGCTGGGACACATCAGCTGAAGACGACGCTAAAATGTGTGTGGAAGACTGAGGGCTTCTTTAGTCAATAAACTGGTGGCCATCGTGTCGACTGGTGTGTAAAGTAGATCACCTGGTTCACACAGGTAGACAAACTGGTTCCCTGAGATAACTTTATTACAACACTTGCCTTTCACTCTTCCTTGCATTAGAATAAATGATCAAACTGCGACCATGGCAGTAAGATAAGACGGTCATTTCTTCAATAGATCATTTCATGCAGGAAAGCACCTTTAATTAATTATCTTTAAAGGTCACAGATATTAAATATCTGATTGGTGAAGCCAGGCATCCTACACTGGAAGGACAACCTCCGTGTCTGAAGGGTAAAGTCGATGCAAAAGTGCCTTAACTTGCATTTCCTCTGGGCGACTCCTCTGGTTGTGTAGAAGTCTATGAGAAAATGACTCTACTTCTCTCTTGATTTATTCCCTCAGTAAACATTGTGAACATGAGTTTATGGTCTCAATCTCTAGTTTCAAGTCTAAATTATGGTCCCATTTAGAGTAAAATAGACCATAAAGCAGGTTATGCTTCAGGGCGGGGCTACCTTGTGATTGACAGATGGTTGTCACGGCGTTGTCTGTGTTTTCGTCCAACAACTTTAACACTATCAAAGTATGTTTTCAGTTTTTTGAAACTTGATTGTAACAATTTTGGTCGCCTAAAAATGTCTTTATCAGCATTTGGTTGTACTTCCATTTTCTCATGTCACTTCTGGTTGCAAAAAGAAAAACAAGATGGTCACGGCCTAAGAACCAAGACAGCTTCAAAACCGTAGTTCACAAACCAATAAGGGACATCACGGTGACTACATCCACTTTTTCCATACAGTCTATGATGCCGTTGGCCACGTCCTCTCATATAGTCTGGTGTCATTAAACCGGCATAAAGGTGGGCTCAATTATTACCTTCCAAAACGGCTCAAATAATCCATGACTTGACCATTTATGGAGGAAGCAGCAACAATCTACAGTGCACTTTTGCTTTTAAAAGACTTCCCACTGCATAAAAATGTGTGGCTGTTGCAGGTCTGTTATCCAATCCTTTTGTTTGGCCCCACGCTATATTATAGGGACATTTGGGAACTTTCCCGGCCCACAGCGCTCTGATTTTCCTCTCTTGTCACCTCCTGTGTTTTGTTTTTTTTCTTCTGTCTTTCTTTTTTTTATGACTTTAATCATCCCTCTGACGGATGGTGCTAAAACACACTTTTACTAAATGTTAATCTCATAATCATTTCATCTGACAACACACAAGCTGTGATAGCTTTTAGCCAGCGGTGATTTATTCATGGCTGGAGTAATATTGCTTTTCAGCGTGGCCCATTTCCTTGAGTCTCATGGGATGTCATATAACGCTCAACTTATCACACCAGCTCAGAGAGAGAGAGAGAACGAGAGAAAGAGAGGGGTGCGAGACAACTTTGAATACATTGAGAGACCACTTTACATGTTATTGCCTCTTAAAGGTATTTCCCTGATGATATAAAACTCTAAATTGCAAAGTGAAAAACCTGTTAATGTTTCTGCGCTTCATCCTGTACCACTTTTAAAGTCAATCAGTCAGCACACAATCAGTATTCCCCTCCATTCATGAGCCATACATGGGTGAGGAGAGACACCCGGCTCTCACGTTTCCACAGTTTCCTGTCAAAGAGACCCATTAAAGAGTCTTTATTGAGCCTAGGACCATTACCAACGGAAAAGGTAATCTAATTGTCTCTACTCTACTTTTATTATTTTTTTCTTTTTATGGTGTCCTCTCTCTCCATCTCTCTCTCTCTCTCCCTCGCTTCTCATCCTCTCTGAGCTATTAGGAGAGCACGATGAGGCAGAGAGTTTGCACACGAGAGCAAATATCACATTAGACGAATGACAACAAACAAAGAGCATCATTAGTAAAAGCGCGTAATACGGACGGCTTCACATTTAAGTGGGCTTTTAAAGCTTTTTCTCTCGCTCGCTGGATTTGCTGACTGGCTGCTTCCCCAAATGAACTCATAATGTGGCTCGTCCACTCTGCTGTAACGGCCTCCACTCTTCTGGTTTCAGGCTTTCCACAAGATTTTGGGACCAGACTGCAGGGATTTGCATAAGTGAGGTTGGACACTGGCGTTGGATTATAAAGGTCTGGGGTTCATCCCAAAGGGGTCAGATGGGGGGGTCAATCTGTTTCTTTATGGACCTGGTTTTGTGCACAGGGGTATTGTCGCCATGTTGAATTAAGAACAGACCTTCACCATAATGTCTAAAATACCATTATATGCTGCAGCATTACAATTCAGATTAGGCCTCATTCCTGTGCTACAGCTTTGCAACTCATTGATAAACTCAACTTTATTTTGAAAACACAAGCTCTAAAGTCACTATTCACATCCAGAATCATGTTATAGTGTATGGATTTTGTTTTATTTTTGTGCTTCGCTGACATGGTGACACAGTCTGCAACAAAACTAAACATTATATGCATCACAAAAGTTATTCATTAAAAGATTACATTCGATTGCACTGTAATCTAATGTAAGCTAATGTCAACTGTTTTTCCATAATGCAAAGAATGAAAACAAAGAAAGTTTACAGCTTACTGGGGTTTACTCAACATATCAAATAACATGTAGTGACGAGATAGAGCTCTGACCTTTAATAAAACCAGTGATGGAGTGTAATTTTGCACATTTACTCAAGTTCTGTGGCCTGCTTAAGTACTAATTTAAAGTAATTGAGTATTTCCATTTCAAGCCACTTTGTACTTCTACTCCACAACATCTTAGAGGTAAATGTTGTACTTTAAACTCCACTTTGACAGCTTAAGCAACTTTTTTTAATCACAGTTTTTCATTGCCTTGTCTTCCAGTGAAAACCCTCCAGTTGTGCTGATTTTGAATGATGCTAATGAACTGAAGGATTAAGTGTTCCTTTGTGTTCAGAACACTACTTGTTAAACTATTTAAGAGCCTCTTAGATCAGCAGGAAAATGCATCGCCACGTTGCTGAAAATGGGGCTGTTGACTTTTTAGAGATACATGGTTATCAGAGGACAGCAACGCTACAAACATATGATGATTTTAAAGAATATGATGCAATGCTGTGGATTAAACTAGCCAAGAGTTTATAAAATAGTTAAAATTAGCACAATCATAAACATCTACAGCAGTGAGATGAACAATACACATTAATGCATAAGTCATTTTAGAACTAAATGACTAAACTACTACTTTGCAGATTGTTTTATATAAAACATCTATGTGTTTAAAAAAAACACAACACAATGTTATAGGTCAAACTGCCCAACAGTATAGAAAGACATATTATCTCCCCTACCAGCTACAACATTACAATGTTTCATGATTTGATGAAATATAAATAATAATCCGATAATGTTATGTATTGTATAACAATATGACATTGAAAGAGTCCCTTCTGCTGCATAATGAGCAATTTTACTTTTCATAGTACATTTCATTGCTTATACCTATGTACTTTTACTTGAGTGCTCAAGTTAATTCTGATGCTATTGCTATTGTTTTACTTTGGTAAAGGCTCTGAAACTCTTCCTCCAATTACAATTAGGGGCTCTCAAGTGGTTTTACACATACATGTCCTCAATACTCCTCATGGAAAGTACTTTTCAGCATGTGTAAACAGTTGTATAAGTTCTATAAAGTATAACACAGTAACCCTGATGTTGTCGTGGTTATCTTAAATTAGGCTGGAGACTTAAAATATATTTGACAGAAGATGTGCATGTTAAACTGGGGGTGTGAAGTTTGAAAGCTGAGGGCATTTACCAGTCAGCGGGCGTTTAATGAGCGACTATATTTAAGTACATTATAGGAACTGTGTGTTTCTTGCAAGGCTCCTAACTTCATGGAAGTGCAATTCTAAATCATAGGAATGCTCCTTTAAATCACAGCTACCTTTAATAGAACCAGTGGAGTGTAACTTAGTGCATTTACTCAAGTACTATGGCCTGCTTAAGTACTAATTTAAAGTAATTGAGTATTTCCATTTCAAGCCACTTTGTACTTCTACTCCACAACATCTTAGAGGTAAATGTTGTACTTTAAACTCCACTTTGACAGCTTAAGCTACCTTTTTTAATTAGTTTTTCATTGCCTTGTCTTCTAGTGAAAACCCTGTATCTCCAGAAGTGCTGATTTTGAATGATTCTGATGAACTGAAGGATTAAGTGTTCCTTTATGTTTGTTTGTTTTTTTATGTAACAAATGTATAAATATAACTTTGTTCACATGCACCAACTGCTATTTCAGGATATACGTACAATTAGGGGTTCTCAACTGGTTTAAACATAAAAGATAAGATAAGATAAGATAAGATAATCCTTTATTAGTCCCGCAGCGGGGAAATTTGCAGGATTACAGCAGCATAGAGTAAAGTGCACACAAGAGACATAGTAAAAGAAAGACAAGATAAAAATAAAATGAAACAAAAACAAGTATTATAAATAAGCAATAAGAAACAGTAGAAAAACAACAATAACTGAAATATTATATTTACAGACAGAAAAACTATTATAACTATTATTGCACAGTGTATTGTATTGCACAGGTTGAAATATTTGACAGAAAACATGCATTTTAAACTGTGGATGTGAAGTTTGAAAGAAGTCCAGTCAGCGGGCGTTTAATGAGCGACTATATTTAAGTATATTATAGGAACTGTGTGTTTCTTGCAAGGCTCCTAACTTCATGGAAGTCCAATTCTAAAATCATAGGAATGCTCCTTTAAAAATCACAGCTACAATACTGAGCACACTGACAGTATTTATACACTATTCAGCAGCATGTGAAGGAATTCCAGTGCCAGCCTTCCTCATTTGTGGATATTTGTCTCCCCCGTGTGGTTGAATGTGGAATTACACGCACATAGAGTCCTGATAAACAACAACACAAACCAGTTTATTTAAGTTACAAACGAGCATTTAAAGTTATAAATAACAACACAAATGAGTTTATCACGCAAAAATTCACACATTTAAAAAAAAACTGCGTCCATTGTGGTTTTTAAAGCCCCCTTATTTGAACCGACGGGTGACGTCACCACCTCCTAACAAAAACATGACGCTTACAGGAAGCAGCGCTGAAAAAAACACGGACGTTCCGCGCAGCCAATGGAACGCCAGACACCTCCCGCTAAGCCCCGCCTTCTCTCCAAAACCGACCAATCACCGCTCGGGATTGGCCCACTTCCGCCACGGTGTGTGTGTGTGTGTGTGCCCCCTCCTCTCCCCTCCCCTCACCCATTGTACGAGCCTGATCCGACAGACATGCCGCGATTGTCGCGTTAAATCTCTTGTTTTCTGCCCTTTAAAGCCGTCGTTTCTCCCCCAGATTTCCACGCAACTGTGCTGGGATAGATAAACATCTTTGACGTTTTTTACCACAAAAAAAACGTCAAATTTTGCAGTTTTTTGCACGTTTTTCCAGCTTTTTTGCAGGTTTTTTCAGCTTTTTTGCAGGTTTTTTTTAGTGCGTAAAATGAACGGGTTCAGCACCGAGGAGGACAGCCACGACGGCCCGCCGGCGCCTCCTTTTTACGGGCAGAGCTGCTGTCTGATCGAGGACGGGGAGCGCTGCGGACGTTCCGCCGGGAACGCCTCCTTCAGCAAGAGGATCCAGAAGAGCATCTCCCAGAAGAAGCTCAAACTAGACATCGACAAGAGCGTGAGTGAGATCATCATGTTATTGTGCTTTTGTTTTATGACAGTGGTGTGTCCTCAAACACGTCCGCCAACAACAACCACCCCCCCCCTTCCTCCTTCCTCCTCTGCGTAAAATGGCTGTGGACAGGGAAAGCAACACGGACGCATTTAGATGTGACACACGCTCTGTCTATGTGCTTCTAGTTGTTTTTGTGTTTTGTGTTTTGCAGGCTTTTCTGTCACATGTTGTGTGTGGGGTTTTTTGTGTGGTTTTTTCACAGCAGACTGTGTGTGTCAACAAATGTTCTTTTTGGCAGGAAACAATGGGGAAACTTGTTTAAAGCAAATTGGGAAAGACAACCAAGGCTGGGTCATCGCAACATTACATTACATTACATTACAGTGACACGCTTTGTCCATGTGCTTCTAGTTTACAATGTGTTTTGTATATTACATATCATGTTCACACACTGATGACAGGCTACCATGCAAGGTGCTTTTTTAATCAGACTGTATCAAACCACAAATTGTTCTTTTTGGCACAACCACCCCTGAGTTGTGTTTGTGTTTTGCAGGCTTTTCTGTCACATGTTGTGTGTGGGGTTTTTTTTGTGGTTTTTTTCACAGCAGACTGTGTGTGTCAACAAATGTTCTTTTTGGCAGGAACACAATGACAAACTTGTTTAAAGCAAATTGTTTAAAGACATCAACAAGGCTGGGTCACATTACATTACATTACAGTCATTTAGACTGTAGCGACTTACAATCAGTAGTCCATTGAAAGCCTTTCCCTTGACCCTTTATCCTTGTTTGGATGCTGATTAAGAAGGGGTGGACAGGACAGGAGAAGCATTACATTACATTACATTCATTTAGCAATCAGTAGTATATTACATATCATTCACCCATTCACACACTGATGACAGGCTACCATGCAAGGTGGAAGGTGCAAGGTGCTTCGGGAGCAACTTGGGGTTAAGTGTCTTGCCCAAGGACACATCGACTGGGCATCGAACCACCGACCCTCTGATTGGAGAACTACCTTGCTCTCCACTACGCCACAGCCACCCCTAGTTGTGTTTGTGTTTTGCATGCTTTTCTATCACGTGTTTTTTTGTTTTTTTCACAGCAGACTGTGTGTGTCAACAAATGTTCTTTTTGGCAGGAACACAATGAGGGAAACTTGTTTAAAGCAAATTGGGAAAGACTCATAACCAAGGCTGGGTCATCATCAACATTACATTACATTACACAGTCATTTAGCAGACGCTTTTATCCAAAGCGACTTACAATCAGTAGTATATTACATATCATTCACCCATTCACACACTGATGACAGGCTACCATGCAAGGTGCCACCATCAGACTCTAACTAACATTCATGCAACATCCAGTCCACACCGATGGCAAGCCTTCATTACATTACATTACATTACATTACAGTCATTTAGCAGACGCTTTTATCCAAAGCGACTTACAGGAAGTGTATTCAACATAGGTATTCAAGAGAACTACTAGTCACCAGAAGTCATAAGTGCATCTCCTTTCTTAAACAAGCATCTAAAAGCATAAACCAGAGCAAAAGTACAGTGCAGAGGCAAATTACTACGAAAACAATAATTGCAACAGACTAATACGAATATAATAAGTGCTACAAACTACTACGAATAGGATAAGTGCAGTAAGTGCTACGAGGAGGGAGCAACTTGGGGTTAAGTGTCTTGCCCAAGGACACATCGACTGCCGAAGCCGGGTAATGAACCACCGACCCTCTGATTGGAGAACTACCTTGCTCTCCACTACGCCACAGCCGCCTGGCAGCTGTCCAAAGGCCCAACACCCTCCAGAGGCCTCCAAGTCCTGAGCTTCTCTGTGTGGTCATTTGAGCTAAAGCAAAAGCTGTTTGGGAATATGATCCACCACCAAACTGATGATCAGTCTGCTGGTTGATGTCTCATTTTGTCAGTTTCTTAGAGCCCAAAGTGACTTCCAAGTCCTTGGACAAATCCACACACCACAACAGAAACATTGAATCAATGCTCATTAACAGGGGGGGGCGCCTCAGCTGAAAATGTTGCATTTTCAGCTGAGGCGGCACATAACACATCAGAGCAACCTTCTGTTGTTCAGCTATTGACTTTACCCCCAAACGTGTAGGTAGGGCTGGACGATCGAATCCAGAATGTGTCCGTAGCGTCAATTACCAAATCCGGTGGAGGACAGAGGTCTTGTGTTCGTCTTTGATTAGAGACTTCCTGTTTTAAGCCACAGATTTGCCGGTTTTGTATTTGTTAATCCTGGCAAAGATTTTGCACTTCTGCTTGTGAAGAGACAACTTGAAACACTGCTGTGTTTGAATTTCAGTTTCGTTTTGTTAAAAGGAAAGAACATGTGAATGATCTAAAGTCTTTATATATTCTAGAGGTATTTATTTAGTATTGTCTTGGTATAGGGGCTTAAACAAATGAAAGAGGTTTTGTTGGTGGCAGACTACTCATTTTAATACTCATCAATGTCGTCATAGGTGAGACATCTCTATATCTGCGACTTCCATAAGAACTTCATCCAGAGCGTCCGCAACAAGAGGAAGAGGAAGACCAGTGACGACGGAGGGGAGTCCCCGGATCATGACGTGGAAGTGCCTGAGGTAATGTGGACGGAAATGTTACTCACAACACCCATCAGCTGAAGTTCAGTAGAGCGAGAACACAACGACACAGCCTAGGAAACCTTACAAACACACGAGTCATGGCAGATTGTTTTGTGCTTGCTTAACCACCATTACTCTTTTCAAGACATTTTATTTTCATCCAGCACTCAGTTGGGCTTTTTTGTGTTTTATTGCCGCAATGACCCAGTTTCTCCATGAAGACCATTAAAGTTTCATCTCCTTTAAAAGCAGAAAAAGAGCCAGAAGCCTCTGGGAGTTTTAATGAAATCATCGGGGGGGAAAAAAGTGTCCCAAGATGAAGGCGGCATGAAACATTATCATATTTCATAATTCGCTGACTTCTCTGCCTCCCCGTCTCTGTTGTGTTTTCAGGTCGACCTTTTCCAGCTGCAGGTGAACACGTTGAGACGCTACAAGCGACACTACAAGCTGCAGACCAGACCCGGACTCAACAAGGCCCAGCTGGCAGAGGTAACAGCACAACAAGAACTGAGTGGATGTGGAGAAGTTGTCGGACCTATTTGTCAAACACAAACCTCCGTGTGCTACAACTTGTTTGTCTGTATTGATGTTGATTAGAGATGCACCGATCGGTCGGCTGCCGATCAAACCGGACATTTGCAGCTAATCCGCCATGACCTTTTTTTGCTGGTCACATTTACACACATGTGCCACACAGTAGTTTAACACCGGAGGCAGCAGCACACGCACATACACGTCATCAGTGTGGACGTTCTGAAGTGTGAATGGAAAAAGACAAAGCTTGTAATTTGTCCAAAGTCCAAAACAACTTAATCAGACGCGTAGCACAGGACTCCCGAGGAAAAGTTCTTCTTAAAAAGGCGGACAGCTGGTTTTAAACATTTTTTTGACAGTTTACGCTGACGTCAGGTTGGGAGGATTTATTTTTTCTGTGATGGTGGTGAACAAAGCTAGTCTGGAGCCTTTCTGTCAATCAGTTCATAGAAGGAAAATCATAATCAGCAGGTGCCGATTGGTCTTAGTCAACTAAGTTCTCGTTAGTCGTTCTTTATGCTTTTTTTTCAAGAATATCTGGCAAACTTAAATTCATTTTAAAATGGTTCCGTTGCACAATGTTTTGTGGAGAAAATCTGTTTTACTGATCTGTCGATTAAATCAACTAATCGATTAGTCAACAAAATTGTATGAATGTTAGTCCAATAATACTTTCTTTGGTCCAGGACGGCCCTAATAGACACTTTTCTTGGCACAAAAAAATGCTTCTTGTCAGCATCAGTTTTTAAAATAAAATAAATTTCACAACTTTAAGTAGTATCCAGGTAGTAAGCTCCTCTTTTTAAGGGTCATTTGGAGTAATCCGGCTCACGTAGCTCGTGTTGTGAAGCACTGAAGGCCATTGAGCCGCCATCGTTAGGCGCCACGGCCTCTTTATTCTGGAGCCCGCGGCTCCATGTTACTCATTCACTGTGACATACGTGGTGTTGCGGGTCCTATCCCGCAGTAATTGGTCACGGGGCGATTGTTAGACCACTTTGCCAAATGGACAGGTGGACTTGGTGCAGCTGGCTCGGCCCTCCTCTTTACAAGAACTTCCTGTGTGTAGCGCTCTCGGGTCGGCCGGCGGCGGGGGAGGCGGGGTCGGATGTGAGTCGACCGCGGCGCTAACAGTGGGAATGAATGAATGAATGAAGCGGGGCTCGGTGGGCTGTAAGTTGAATGTTTCCCCAGGCTTTTACTCGGGTTCAGGCCCTCCTATTACAGAGCCTCCCCACGTCATTAATAAAGCAGCAGTCAACAGCCCACAACCAGTAACAGCTGTTCCCAGTTCAGAGGAACCAGTGGCTGCAGAGAGAGAGCTTGTTTGTTTTCTTCTCTTTGAGGCTGCTTTATGAATCCAAACAACCAGAAGTTAGTTTTCATTAAATGTTTCCCTCTGGAGCATATTCATTAGCGTCTTAAAATATTTTAGCAGTTCTCAGTTGTGCATCATTTTGGTTAGCAGTTGTTTAAAAAAGTGGTCAAAGTGAAACAAAATCCAGCAAATTATATTAAAAAAAATGGTTTTGAGGTTGCAGTAAACTGGTATTATGAATGGGACGTTCCCTCAGTGGTATAAACGTGTGATAACTGGCCGGGAGATGAGATAGAGGGATACTTTCAATGCGTTTACAGGAAGATTCATAGTTTTCAGCAATACTCAACAGAGGAAATGCAACTTGGTCACATAAAATGTATTAAAATATGCTGATACCGGTAACCTTAAAGTGATAGCTAACCCTGATACTCAGCATGTGAACGGAAGCAACGCCAACATCGATACATTCATTTCATCAGACGCCACAATGTCTAGTTTAGCCGTGCTTTTATACACTTCGGTGGCCTCTTCGTCACATTGAACTGCAAACTCTGTCCTTGACTTCACCACAACACAGACTGTACGGGTTGTTGCTGCTGAGGCAGGAGGTCAGTCACACGTCAAATGAAATCATAGAACACTCGCAGTGAACGGCTGCGAGCAAAACCATGCAAATTATCTTTTCATGATCTGGGTACAAAAAGGATCGCATGCACGTATAGTGTGACTGGAGACTTTTCGATACTAGTTGTTACTGGATTGTTTTCACTTAAAACCTTTTGTAAAGCTATTGAGCACTGATACCCAAATAGTTAGGCTTTATCATACACAGCGATTGTAGCTATACATCCAAAAAAAGTGAATGCTCTGTCATTCGTAAATATCCCAGGAAAGCAAATAAATTGAAGTCTTTTTTTTCCAGCAAACGGAAATGCGAAGTCAACGTTGATTTCTTTGTCACGTAACTTCCGTACTTCAGTAAAGTCACTTCCGAAAGTTATTTCAACCCAAACCACAACCAGAATCCAAACTCCAACTAAGTAGTTTTGTTTCCAAAACCTCAAATTGTTTCCTGTGAAGTTGATTTTGAAACAAGCGGAAGTTGACCCCTGTTGCTGGACTTGAAAACGCACCAAAAAATGGAGGAATACCTTTTTGTAAGATATCGTGAAAAAAATGTACGTGGCTACATTGAAGTTCTTAATGTTATGCATCTGTGCTCTAATGTACTGCTTTGAGAAACCGTCGTAAAGGCATGAACCTAAAGACCACACAATTAAAGAGAATAAATTCTACCTAGATGAACATTTTAACCTCTTTTCTTCCTCCTCCTCCTCCTGCAGACCGTGAGTCGTCACTTCAGGAACATCCCGGTGAACGAGAAGGAGACGCTGACCTACTTTATCTACATGGTGAAGAGCAGCAAGAGCCGCTTGGACCAGAAAGGCGACGGCGGCGGCAAACCGCTGGACTGAACTCCACAGCAGCTTAAAAACGGAAAATCCAGAATAATCCACATCTTTCCTTCCTGGACACCACTAGCAGTAGCAACAACGACCCAAAACCAGCTCCTCCTGCAGCCCTGCCGCCGTCCCACTCCTCTGTAAGACCAGAACACAAACTCTTGTTGTCCTTAGAGGACATTTACCGCAAACGGAGGAGAATTCAAGTCGGGATGAGTTCTCTTTTTTTGCTCATTTTGCCCTCCTCGCATGTTGTCACAATGATCATTTCCTCCTCCTCTCCTCTGCTGAAAACCAGGTCTCTAAAGACTGTTGAGGACCAGGACTCACTCCGCAGGGTTTCACGTCGCCATGCTGTAATGTAAACTGTCAATATGTACAAAAAGAACAGCGTGGATCTAACGTATAGTTGGTTAAAAGCAATGTGCGATATAGCGGCCTTAAGAGTGAAAAGATCGGTAATTTGGAGTTTGTTTTTTGTTGTTTTTTGTCGACACGTTCACAGAGAGGAGTGCTTGTGCCAAACAGGAAAAACTTGGAATTGAATGATGAAGAGTGAGATTTAGTTTTTGTTGTTGTGAATGAATGAGTTGTTGGAAAAGGGGCGCTGCCTTCGCTGACATTACGTTCAGCACAATCAGGACCCCAGGTCAGTTTTAAAGTGGCACAGAGTTCACATGGAAAAAAAACAAAAAACGTTTCATTCTCAATAATGTTTAAAACGAATGAAATGCGAGCTGATCTCAGTCCTGATATTTAATCTTTAAATCGCCCCTTTTCCTTACTGGACGTGTTGCGTTCAAAGACCGATGGTGAATGATGTAGCATTCAGCTATGACCCACTCTTCTCCTTCTTTGCCAGCTGTTTAATATATGTTTAAACTTTAAACACACACACACATACTCGTTCATTTTCTCTCTGCACTGCAACATTTTGTCGCTAAACTCATTTATTTCTTTGTAAGCCAGTTTTTCTGCCCTCCACTTTAGTTCAGCCTTAAGTTGTTTAAAGATGTGTCTGTGTGAAAATATGATTTAGATTTTCTCCTGAAGGGGAACTTATGTGTGTGAGTGTGTGAGAGAGAGAGAGAAAGAGAGAGCGATTGGGGTGTGAGAGTAATTATTAGCATCATTTTAATATTTAAGAGCTGTGTTTATAGAGGACAACGTCTCCAGTCTTGATTTAATTCTCTTCATACCTGGATGTGTTTCAAGACGCTGTAAAGCTGAAAAGGAAGTCGATGTTTTTTTTTCTTTATCTTTTGGGTAATTCAAATTTAAACAGTCACGGATGCCTTTCTTCCACACCAGCCTGCAAAAAGTCACAATGTCATCACGAGGAAGTTGGCTGATGAGTTCTTTAAAAAAAAAAGTGCTTTCAATTTTTATGCCCTTTTGAAATAATCCAGTCGTAAAGGAGTTCGTGACCATCTTGACTTCTTCCATGTTAACATTGCAGCACGGGTGACTGTGATTATTGTCTTAACGATTAAGTATCCAAGTAAAGGATTGAATTAGTTTGTGAAATGAATGAGAAAAACAGCACTGAAGAATGTCTTTATTTGTTGGATTGGGTCTTTATGTTTCAATGATTTTAAGCCACGATGGAAAAGTAGCCTTTTGTTCACAAGAAACATTTGAGATTAAGAAACCAACACCGCTGATATCCTGAACATTTATTTAAATTCTTTACACACTGCTGGAACCTCCAGGAAATGGTCATGTTACAACTCTTTAACTCCAATTCCCTTCTTTTCTTTTCTTTTCATTGTGGTGCCTGCATTAAGTTCTGGTTTTCTCTCGGCATCCTCTGTCACACATCGTATTTAAGTTTGTCCACCAATCAGAGTCGTCTACTTTAAACAGGGTTTACTTCATTTTTTTTTCTTTCAAGTGTCTGTTATATTTTCAGTTTTGCTTTCTAGGTTTATTAGTGTCATGTAGATAACACCCAACTTTATTAACTCATAGGCCACGCCACATTAACGTAATTGTTGTATTAGAAGAAGAAAAAACATATTTAAATATGGCTGCTTATTGCTCCTGATGATGATATTAATAATAAATGTATTGTACAGACAGAAGCAACAGTCTCGTCTCTGTTCTTTCACAGATTGCTCAATTTGTCACATATGGTTTTCAGCTGTTTTTTTACACTTTATATATAAACACATACACAGATGCCATGAAAATAATCTCTGAAATTAAGGATAAAAAAAACAAGAAAATGTCAAAGGAAAATGTTTCCAGGTTGGATGTTGTTTCATCATGCTGTGTAGTTTCAGGAACAGCCATCGGCCACTAGGTGTCACTGTAGTTCCTCTCATTAATTGATTGGCAGCTGTACAGGGAGGCGGGCTTTAAAACACCTGGAGACTTTTAGAGGAAAGTAAGTCAACAACAAAACAGCAGCATCGTTCAAACATTGTGCAGGAATAAGATGTCACTTTTTCCCAGCAGGGGAAACTGTGTTTTTTAGAGCCAAATTTATTTTATTTTCCTCTTTTAAAAAGAAAACATCATTACTAACTCTTGATAAAGACCTAAGTAACTAAAGTGTGCAGGAGTCTATCAGACTAGCAAAACACTGCCTTTAGGCCAATTAAATAGCTATATAAAGTTTTAGTCAATCATCCATTGAAGATTATTTTACACAATTGACTTACTAGAGGATCAGGTATTTTATTAATTAAGATTTATTTATTTCAGATGTGGAACATTATGATGTTTTATTCTGACTTCTATACGTTTATTATTTAGAAGTGTGTATATATATATATATATATATATATATATATATATATATAGTTATACATTTTCCGATATTGTAGGTCTATCCAGTAGAGCTGTGGCATTGGGAAATGGCACTTGTAACAGTCCTGACATCCATTTGATGTTTTACTTTAGTATCAGAAATGTGTAAAGAAAGTTAGAAATGTAAAGTGGAATCCCTAGAAAGTAATCAGAATTATGACTGGTCGTTTTTTCACAATTACTCCGCATTTTTCAGTGAGTAATTGTAAATAAAAGTTCAAAATTCAGGAAAAGAGGAAGAGCTTAGAATTAAATGATAATGAACTCCGAAATTAAATTATTTATCATTTGTTTAATTCTTTTTAAAACAGTGGGGATTCTTGATTAATTCGGAATATATTTTCAGGTTATTTTATTTTTTCCTTTTGATTATAACTTTTACTTGCCCCAAAAAACAGGTAAAAGAAAAATCAAGACAATAAGGTGAATAATGTATTTTTGATAAAACATATCGTTATAAATGAGTAATAAACAACACTTTCACTACAGCTGGAGTGACTTAAAATAATTCATTTATTTACGGAACTATATATAACTTCACATCCAATGTACATTTCCATCAACATTTCGCACAGAAATCAACCTTTAATCCTCTGAAGTTTGTGTCTAACATGTCGGAGTGAAAGCTGAGTCTCAGTCAGAACGGACAGTGACATTTAATTTTGAGGTAGATTCAGTAAATTCAATAATTTTCTACAAAGAAACTTCAACAACAGCCGCTATAGTTAACAGTCAGGACTCCATTTGATTTTTTTTTCTTTTTTTTTTTGTTACATATCTGACCGGGAATACTGGATTAATAATAGTTTAAATATTCTTGACTGCTCCAAATTCAACGGGATGAAACAGTGACACAAAAAAAAAGTTTATACCCCCAAAAAATGTGTTTCCTCTGAGCTCGGAAATATATCTATTATTGTTGTTTCTATTTGATTTCATTCATGACATCACATTACAAAGAAGCCTGTCTGGGTATTGATTGATTGATTTAATTCAAATATATTTTAACATTTAAATAGCCATTTTGATTTCATGCCATGTGAGGTGGTTAATCCTGTGTGACGGCTGGTTTGTACTTTATTTGCAGCTAAAGATTTAGAAACCTTTTCAATTTTCAGGCCATACTAAAAACTATAAATATATCAGGATTTATGCAATAAAAACAAAAAACTTAATGATAATTTCATTTCGAAGTTGCACTAAGCCAACTCACAACATGCTGGTAAAGTGTGCCAGAACATTTTAAATAAAGTTATAATTACAATCAAAGTAGTATTTGGTAGATATTTGAATCTCATAACTGCTTTTTCTGATTGGACAAAAATCACCTATCATTCTTTGGTAACTCACTCTAAGAAATCTATATTTAAATATTAATATTATTATTTATTTATTTTAAAATCATGTTTGCACTTCTGCAACGGACACATATTGTGCATTTACACCACATGACATTTGTAATGATGTATTTATTTTCTCTTCAGATAGAAACACATTTTAAGGGGGAGACAGATGTTTCTTTTTCTTTTTCTTTTTTTTTTTTTTTTGACACCGTGGCCACATCTGGTCTACAGTACTGGAAGGGTGGAAACATCAAAAAGCAGAAATACCACAAATATCATACAGTCAAGTGTGTGTGTGAGTGTGTGTGTGTGTGTGTGTGTGTGTGTGTGTGTGTGTGTGTGTGTGTGTGTGTGTGTGTGTGTGTGTGTGTGTGTGTGTGTGTGTGTGTCGAGTTAGAAACCACACCAGGAGAGAAAAAGACCAACACCGTGTCCATCGTGCTGTTTCACCTTGTTGTCCTGCATGGTGTCCATTCATTCTCTCTCTTTACGCAGACCATTGGACGTGCACAGTCAGTCAGTGGTTTTCTTTCTTCTATAGTATTTGAATCCAGAGTCTGAGGAGTTTTTCCTTTTCTTGGGTCAAGGGTCACTGGTTGAGCTCCAGAGCCCAGACCTGCTGTGGCCACCCGGTCCGGCCCTTCACCTTCTTCTCGGCTCCTAATGACTCCTGCAGGCCGTCAGTCTGTGACACCGAGAAACAAAGCACACTATCATCAGCAGAGGCTCAGATACAGGCACCCCACTTTATATAATAATACATATTTATATAATTCATATAATATTGCATGTCCTGCTGTGTTTCTACACGACCTATTCATGTCATAAGTTTCCTCTCCTCTGAGAGTTTCATCTGGAGTTCTTATAAACTATGCTTCATGCTGTTTCTCGTCACAATGTGACCCACAAGATGATGTGTGGCCTTTCCTGACGCAACCAGGGTAATGACATCACATGCAGGCTTTCGTTTAATGAAAGTCAGTCAAACCTTCATGAAACCACGAGACTGCAATCCAAATGATAGAACAAATATTTTTTTAAAAACAACCTCTATATTTCTAATTATATCAAATATTAAATAATGATGCATATTTTAAACTGAATAAGGCTTGTGGTAATATTAGTGTTGTAAAAAAATATATAAGTAAACACAAACGTTATTAATCTACACACATTGAGAATAAATGTTAGTTTGGAGTGTAAAATATATTTAAGAGGATATAAATGTTAGTTTGGAGTGTAAAATATATTTAAGAGGATATAAGTGTTAGTTTGGAGTGTAAAATATATTTAAGAGGATATAAGTGTTAGTTTGGAGTGTAAAATATATTTAAGAGGATATAAATGTTAGTTTGGAGTGTAAAATATATTTAAGAGGATATAAATGTTAGTTTGGAGTGTAAAATATATTTAAGAGGATATAAGTGTTGGGCAATATCATTATGGTAATCAACAGCTGCAAATATTTCGTAAGCAGTAATACATTTACTGTATGGGTAATATTTTTACTGCTACATTACAGTTTGTATGAAGATAAAAGGGTCTAAACTTATTTTAATGAGGTTAAGTGTTGACTGTTTAAGGCAAAACTCCATTGTGAGCAGCCTCCAGTAGACAAGCTTAGCTATAATGCATTATAAATGTAAAAGAAAAAACATTACATATAAAATTCATATTAAGGATCTGATGGCTAAGGAAATATAATATTAATAAAATAATATTTCAGTTGGAAACGGTTTTATAATCGAGATAATAATAATCAGACTGAGAAAAGTAAAACTGTAAACCTTAACATCAGCTTTTATATTTAAGTTGTTGTTAAACTTTCGGGTTGCTTCAAACATATTTCGTAGTAATTTGCCTCTGCACTATACTTTTGCTCTGGTTTATGCTTTAAGATGCTTGTTTAAGAAAAGAGATGCACTTATGACTTCTGGTGACTAGTAGTTCTCTTGAATACCTATGTTGAATACACTTATTGTAAGTCGCTTTGGATAAAAGCGTCTGCTAAATGACTGTAATGTAATGTAATATTTGTTAAATTCCACCTTAAAAAAAACTATCTTTCCAGCTATTTTTTATTTTGTTGTATAGTATGTGTATTTATTGTCTGTGTAGTTGTATAGTATGTGTATTTATTGTCTGTGTAGTTGTATAGTATGTGTATTTATTGTGTAGTTGTATAGTATGTGTATTTATTGTCTAGTTGTAGTTGTATAGTATGTTATTTATTGTGTATTGTATTATGTGTATTTATTATGTGTAGTTGTATAGTATGTGTATTTATTGTCTGTGTAGTTGTATAGTATGTGTATTTATTGTCTGTGTAGTTGTATAGTATGTGTATTTATTGTCTGTGTAGTTGTATAGTATGTGTATTTATTGTCTGTGTAGTTGTATAGTATGTGTATTTATTGTGTAGTTGTATAGTATGTGTATTTATTGTCTGTGTAGTTGTATAGTATGTGTATTTATTGTGTAGTTGTATAGTATGTGTATTTATTGTCTGTGTAGTTGTATAGTATGTGTATTTATTGTCTGTGTAGTTGTATAGTATGTGTATTTATTCTCTGTGTAGTTGTATAGTATGTGTAGTTGTATAGTATGTGTAGTTGTATAATATGTGTATTTATTGTGTAGTTGTATAGTATGTGTATTTATTGTGTAGTTGTATAATATGTGTATTTATTGTGTAGTTGTATAATATGTGTATTTATTCTCTGTCTCTGTGTAGTTGAGCTACATGTAGACCAATAAAGGAATATAATACTTCCCATAATGATAACTAAACTTATTTCCATCACCAACAATAAATCTCTGGAGGTTTCTACCTACCGGCTCCCGTTTCCTCTTCATATCCCTGTTTTCAAACTTCTTGATTTCGGCCTTAAAGCCCTCCGTCTCCCCGGTGTCCTTGGCCAGCACGTCCATCAGGTATGCGATGTAACTGGTCGCGAGGCGTAAAGTCTTGATTTTGGACAGCTTGGTGTCTGCAGGCACATTGGGGATACACTCCCGGAGCTCTGCGAAGGCCGTGTTGATGCTCTCCGTCCTCCTGCGCTCCTTCTTCGGCCCCGACGTCCTCCTCTTCCCCATCCCAGCCTGGAGCCCCTCCATCCGGGCGTCGTGCGTCTCCCCGGCCGCTCCGAGCTCCGTGGCCGGGTAAGGCGCCTGGATCTGGAAGTCTGGAGGAACCTCTCCATGGTTCACCACCCAGCTCTGGAAGTAAGGAGCATCCTGGTGGCACCTCTGCACGAAGGGGAAAGGTTCATGCATCAGGTGGTGGTGATGCTGGTATCCCCCGATGAGGTTCATGTCGAGAGGGATGAAAAATGTGCTCGGTGTGGGGGTATCCGTGTCTTTGGTGCTGCCCCAAAACGGTGTCAGAACTCATTCAATTCTTAGATATGTATTCCCTTAAATGCATCAATAAGTAAAGCCGAGAAGAGCATTATGAAAGCCGAGGAGGAGAAGAAAAGTGTATAATTCCAGATCTTGGAGGACAGATGTTGCAGGTCTCCACTTTGTCTTTTCTCCTCTCTGGTGATGGTTGTTGCTCTCGATTTGCCCAAGAAATTTGACCCCGATGAAGGTGTGAGGCCCCCAGGTTTATATGATTTGGATGTCAGCGTGGAAAGGAGGCAGCCAATGGAAGAAAGCGTCCAGGATGGGAGGAGAGTCTGGAGACGCAATAACATCATCTCACAGCAATACACACAGCAGAGGAATATCTGTGTGTTGTTGGAGTCGGTTTCTGGGAACAAAGACGTGCACATATGAGGAGGAGGAGGAGGAAACTAAGTTGTTTAACTGTCTTCAAGTTTTGGAAAGGAGAAAAAAAGGAGTTTGTTGTCAGGTCGAGTGGTTGGAGAGGTTTAATAATTTACGCACACTGTGTTTGGCTGGGCATGTTTATTGGGTGTGATTTTGCTCATTCAGTGGTGGGAATCATTAATTTGTGTTGTTTTATTTGTCAACTTGTGCAGTGAGTTGAACACAGAAAGGGAATTTTTTTGGAATTTTATTTGATTTTGAAGTTGGGCACAATTAAAAGAAAGAAAGAAAAAAGAGGCCTTCAACTATCTCCTGCTTAATCTGGCAATTCAACTCGTTTTTAACTCACAACACTTGACATAAAGGCTTAATAACGCCTTAAATAAAAAAGATTTTCGATGGATACATTTTTTTTATTTGATAACACGAATTCTTTTTTCGAAAATAATGGCAACATTTTCTTTATATTAAAAACAACAACAATGTATCTAATTAAATCTTCCTCACATGCAACGTCAAAGTGCTGCTTCACGTCATAACACGACTCTGAAAATGTTAAATTATTTCTCTCTTTCCGTTCCAGCTCCTTTTTTTAAAATATACATATCTTTCTTATAATAATGGAGGTTTTGTGCGTAAATTGGCTGAATCTCGTCAGCATCATTCACTCCTTTCCCATCAATAACACCATGTGTATGTCAGATCATTCTGGGAAGTGTTAATGAAACAGTTTGATGAATTATTTGGTACTTTTTTTGTTTTTGGACAGCAATAGCGGCTTTATCTCGGCATTAATTCCCCACAGCTCCTTCACACACTAAACACATCATCCTGTCTCCATCGCCTAAAAAACATTATCCCATTACATTGCATGACCTTGACTCTATTTGGAAACCATTTACGGTCGAGTCTTATCTAAATACAGCCATAAATCAGGAGGTGTCACCGTCCTGCAGGGTTACATGTCTTCCATAAAAGCTCTCCTGGCCTGCTCACTGTTTACATACAACATATAATAACCCGTGTTATAATAAAGAGCCATCAGTCACAAGGTTATGTCGCCTATTTTGCACGGAAACATGCAGATAATATGCATAAATGCGCAGGTATAGCCTCGAACACCTTGTTTCCTAACGAATTATTCTATATTCGTAAACATATGTCTGTAATATTCCGATTGGTGCAAATAAGACTTCATATGATGCTAAAGTTCGTTTAAATCAATGTTCCCTTTTAATTGTAAAGCATTGAAATTAGTTGCACTCACCACTTTTTAGTTATGTTATATATTTAATCCCCTGCAATCACTATCATTATCCCTATAACACACTGTCTCTGATATGATCGTTATATTATAAATATAACTTTACTATAAGTTTGCTCAATGGTTTTTTATTTATTTATTTGTTGTTCAACTTTACACTTGGAGTTATGAGCTTTATTAGCAGCCAAAACATGTGATTAACTCATAAAATGCATTGATGTAGTAAAATGCTGCTCTCACTTTAATGCATCATTAATTTAACACTCTGAAGTAAGCATATGCATATGTACACTGCTTCACTTCTACTTCAGTAACATCTTTTTAAAGCAGAGTATTTTCTTATATTCTAACCTTTTAATAAATTACCTTTATTCGTGTAGCAAGTTTCAACATAAAGTGCTTCACCAAAGGAACAAACTAAACAGTGACACGACAGAAATGATTGGGAAAATACAAAGAAAGGCCGATAAAGATGACCCAAACTAATCAAGAGTTACAAAGAGACGGGGCACAGAGATGCTCGGTCAAGGAAACAGGTTTATGGCGGAGGTTTATTTAAACTATTCCTTGAATTATTGAAATTCTAAATCCTAAATAATAAATAACAAAGAATCTGACAGGGTGTTGGCCAAAATACAATATTTCTAAAACATCCATAAATGGACGTGCAGTGTCCTGGAGGTGCTTTTATACCTTTTGAGTTTATCAAGCTTTATAGTATGTCAATATCTGGCCTGGTACCTGAAACCTCTGCAAACCCACAGCTGCATTCAAATGCATTTTAATATGCAGAAATCAGGTGTGCAAAAATCATAAAATAATCCAAAAGCTTTTGAACATGATTGCGACTTTTGACATTTTTTATTTTACGTGAAGGAGGACATTGCATTATTATTATTATTATTATTATATTCCATGCAAGCTGGTGTTGCTTATGGGCAGAATGAAGGCACATCCTCCTCTCCGTCCTGTTCGCCACTCTGCTGTCAGCATGAAAAACACCATGCAGCCTCCTGAAAGAAAACCTGACAGTGTTGATTAAGACGTCCACTACGCAGAGATGAAATACAACACTGGTCATACTCCCATCCCCCTCTCTACTCTTTTCTCTGTATCACTTTCTCCTCCACTTCTGCCTCTCGTGCCTCTCTCTCTCCACCGAACCTTTAACCAGAACCTTTCCTCTTTTTTGATCTCCTCCTTCTCCTCCTTTCTCCCTTTTCCTTGCTATCGCTGGAGGTGCTGAAAGACCTGGGCAGCGGTAATAGTCTCTTCATATTTTGCTTTCAACCCCAATAGACTCCAGCCATCCCTCTCTCTCTCTCTCTCCCCCCTCTTTCTCACTCTCTCTCCCCTCTTGCTGCTTTGCCAGGGGAAACATCCAAAATAGGTCACAGGGAGCCATCTTGGCCGTGTTATGAATTCTCCTCATAATTGTTTGTGTCATCATGTAGATTTTTCAATAGACACTGCTTCCCTCCTCTTCAGAGTGCTTACCCTCAACTCTACATGTCCAAACAAATATTCTCCCCTGATTCAAAGCCGAGCACGGAAAACGCTGCGGAGCACGCTCGGCCCTGCGAGTGTTTATCACATGGGGGCTCGTACAGTATATATATCCACCTCTGGTATACACGCAAAGACAATTAAACCCAGTGGGTACAATTAGACGTGGCGGCTCCTCCTCATTCTGGGAAATGTGGGCAAACTGGGTCATGCCATGGCGGTCTGGGAGTCCATCGGAGGCCCCAGTGCCTGCTGGGAGAAGAAACTCATTGTCCTCCGTGGCGCTAACTCGAGCAGAGTAAGACAAAGTACACAAGGTGCTAAAAAAATGAGCATTTATATGTGATTTATACACATCCTGCTCTATTCTGGTCAAGGTCACACTGAGGTCAGATCTCATCTCATCAAGCTAACAGAACATGGTTTGTGAGAAAATCGAATCAAACATTGGGATAACAAGATCAAATCCTCCAAAAAGCGACTGCTGTTTATTCTCATCAGATTCTGATTTCAGAGTTTTGAGGTACACCTCCCACATGTTCGGTGCAGTATTCCTTTTGTAATACATTTAGGATTAAAGGCTCTGTTCATACAAATAAAAGCAAAAACAGACATTTGCCTCGAGATGTTTCTAGGCATGCAAACATAGATTTTTTCTTTTATGATTTGAGATATCTGTCTCTTTCTTTAGGAACTATTTCTCTACCAAATAAATGGTTAATTGGTCTCTGTGGGTTTTTTAGATAAACAGTTTTTTTCTCAATGCTCTGAGTACATTTAGATATTTCAAAACCCGGGTAAAGATGCCAATAGAAATGATTGAGAAATGTGTAATTTTGTTGAACAGACCATTTAAGATGACTCAATAGGGAAATCAGTTTTTGTAAAAGTGTACCTTACAATTAAATAAGATTCAGAATATTATTTTACTCACAGTTTGCCGGCTGAATGTGACAGTTTTAATTCACATCTTTCTCATTCATCATCATTTATATGCAATCTTCTAGTTATTGTATTTTTCTTAATTTCTAAAATGTCAATGTGTTTTGCAGCAATGTGTTTTTTCAAATTCCGTCAATCAATCCACCAACGTTGTCTCTGAGCGAATATCAAACTATATCTTTGATCTTTGTCTGCTTTTCACAGTTGTGTTTTGATGAAATATGATCTCACATCCAATTATCATCTTAATTGACTGTATTGTATGCCTGACCATATGTATCACACATACTATGATGCCAGTTATCAGTCATATCTATTTATCTGTTTGTCAAAACAACAAGACTGAACAAAACCTTTTGTCATTATTTTTGATAAATAGATTAAGGGGGATGTCAATTACTCTGTGGAGGAGCTGGATTAATGTTTAATGTCCCATGCACAGAATATCAAAAGACAGGTTATCTTTGTGTAAATATACAAATCTAAAAAGCTCTGAGCCGACTCCTCAAAGCTCAAGTAGAGACTAAAGACGAGACCGTTTATTGTTTGTCGTTTGGGAGCTTTACCAGACCGTTTACTTTTACTACGGCTATTTTCCCCCCAGTTATTCTCTCACTTTCCAGTCTCATTATCTGTAAAGTTCTCCACCCTATCAGGGGCTGCTTTCTTCTGTCCTCATATATATTTCATTCCGTGCTGTCATGCGGCCCGTTGATAAGTGGTCGCCGTCTCTGGTCTCCGTGGACATCTGCGTCTCGAAAGCTCCAGAAACTGTCCTCTAACTGCAGTAATTCTGCTCGTCCTCAGCCAATAAAGATAAGAGCGGGACGGCTGGAATGTGGAGCGGAGAGGTGACAGTGACGGGGTGAAGGGACGTAAACGGACATAAACTCAGACACTTTCTGTCACAAAGCCTTTTAACTTTTTTTGTTTAGTCATTTGGACACAATATTCAACAGTGATGAGAGGGGATTTTTTAATATAAATGAATGTTAGTTTTGTTAACTCAACCTGTAAGCAGATCATGATGGTTTTTTTAACACTTGTTGCAGCTCATAGGAAGCAAATATCCTTTGCCATGCATCAGTTATTTGTTTGGACTGAACAAAATAATTAGACACCTAAATGTCATCAGCAGATAATTTAAAAAAAAACCTAATCACATAGACAACTACAATTAATGAATATTTAAATTGTCCATATATGTATTGATAGTTTGATATAAAGTTTTCACAGCAGAGTAAAGGATGCAAGTCAGCAAATTTGAGAAACTGGAACCAGAAATGTTTGAGGTTTTTGCTTCATAAAAGGACATAAAATTAATAATTGAATTCCAAAAATGTGATTCAATTATTTTTCTGATTGGTTTCATTAATACAAAGATTGTTCCAATGTCAAGATAATACACATGAAACTATAATAAGTACGGAAATATATACATACATAAATTAGAATATCGGATATTGTTATTTTCATAAATAATAACAATATGTTTTTTTTATATTTTTATTTCTATCAATACATTCATCACATTTTGTTGTACAGAGTTAGGAAAGCAATGTTTAATTCAAGCCCGATGTTGCCATCCACATGAAAAATGATCCCAGTCACTTCCACATAGAGAGGAATACAGCTTATTAATTAAACACTGGTATTTGATTGATACTCAGTATTGTCAGTTACCGATAGACCTAGGTTTTGGTATCGAGATTGAAAAAGTCAGATCACTGCATCTCTAGAAATGAGGCTGTTTTCTGTTTGTGAAGCAGAGTTCGCCCTCTTTTCTTTTAGGTCAACATAAGTCATAAATGCTGAGACAAGGCATCATAAGAATATTCCTAAATGCTTTTTTACACAATCAATTGATAATTTAAGATATTTCTCATGTTAAAACACCAAACATTTTCCAGATATTCTGTCTCAAAAGTGAGGATTTTCTTGCTAGTTTTTATGTTTCAAATCCTTGGAGTGTTTTTATTTGATTTATTTTTTGTTTCATTTGGACAAAAGTGTTTTATAGACATCTTACAGACATAATGATGTTTTTTTAAGTTGAGAAAGTAAGTTATAGATCCAAGAACCATGAATTAGTTTAGAGTTATACCAGAAGAGCATGTAATTCGGCATCACAAGCCTCACTTATCCACGTTGATCCTCTCTTTATACTTACACTGGTCAGAAGCATCAAACCATCCTCCCCCCTCCACACACACACACACACACACACACACACACACACACACACACACACACACACACACACACACACACACACACACACACACACACACACACACACACACACACACACACACACAGCCAGGTCCTGTGTTCTGGACTCGTGGACCACCGGCAGGTCGGGGCTCTAATGATTTCACAGCAGCAGCTTTAACAGAGGGTGGCTGCTCTGTGTCAGACGACCCCAGAGGGTTTGGAGAGGCTGACAGTCAAAACATGGACATAAAGGTTTGACCCTGAGAAATCTAGAGGTGGAGACGGTTCAGGGACCGACTTCTCTAAAAGCATTTTAACACCACAGAGGCCACAACACTCCACCGAATATTTTACAGAGTGAGTAATAAGTGTTATAACCTACGGGGGAACGACGCCGGCCAACATTCATGAGTCAGTGAGTAAAGTAGTTCTGATGAGCTCATACAGGCTTTTATGCACATGTTTAATGTTACAAATTAACACTGGTTCTCCCTTCAGATTTCATTTTTCAAATATATACATATATAAATTAGAATATCGGATATTGTTATTTTGATAAATAATAACAATATGTTTTTTTATATTTTTATTTCTATCAATACATTCATCACATTTTGTTGTACAGAGTTAGGAAAGCAATATTTAATTCAAGCCTGATGTTGCCCTCCACATAGGGAGGAATACAGCTTATTGCACATGTTTAATGTTACACATGAACACTGGTTCTCCCTTCAGATTTCATTTTCTTAATCTTATTGGTGTATTTGACTTGTTACATTTTTGTATTTCAGGTTCTCATTTTCTATTTTCACTTAAGTTCTTCCTTAACGAACCTCTGTTTTTCAATTTCCCCAGAGCATTTAATTTTTATTACCTTATCTTAAATTATGTTACCTTATCTTTGCTTTTGTTGTTTTTTATCTAGTTTTTCTTTTAAACACAGAAAAAAAGTGGAATGAACCAACCGTACACAAAAAACACACTTTTTGGCAAAAATAAATGGAAAAAGGAAAGAAATTAGGGACACACAGGGAGTATCCATCTCTTAAATAAACTAAACAATCTACATAAATATTTACACTTGCATAACTAGAAACCACATATTTATATCAAACCATACAATGATTCTGCACTTATCAAATTGGAAGATTTGCCCATAACGGCCTTAAAGTTGACACATGGGTTAATTATTTTGACCGATTTTCATCAACGGTATCAATTACTGCTCTTAGTTTAAATGTTATTCCATTGGGTTTATATTGCGAACTGAAGTCAATTCACTAATTGATGGTTGTTCTTTCTTTTCTGAAAGTCATTGTCAGGTCAAAGTCTTTTTACATGCCACTAACACCCTCAAACTAGTGTTTCGCTCTTATTGCACAGTGAAGCTCTTCTGGATAACCAAAGGTAGAAGTTTTAAAATCAAAATACATTTTCTTCCTAAAAACTGCATCAAGGACACAAAGTGGAAACCTTATCAAAATGGAGACCCAGAGGGATAATCCCAGAAAACATGACAGGGTTAACTTCTAACATCTTATCTTATCTTACTTCATCTTATCTTATTATCTTTCATGTTTATGTGTATTGTAAGGTTTTCTGGATAAACATGTCATTCAAGTGACATGTTTTTAATTAATCATATGAAAATGTGTTGTGACATGTTTGATAAGCATTGCTAATTTATAGCTACAGCTACATGTTAATATACTATAGCAGTGCTCTAGTTTAGTTGTGGTTTACTGTTATGAATGTTGACTGGTTGATGTATTGTATCAACATTAAACTATAAACTGAGCAGACAGAGAGGAGCAGTGATTGCTGTAGAAAAGGTTTAAAAATGAACCGCTAACAACATGTAATACTTTGTGTTTTAAGACAACTTTTGGTTTGTTTGTTGTTGTTTTAACTTTAATTTGTTTGGTCGCTCCTACCAAAAAACAACAATACAACTGTAGGGGAAATAGTGTTTAACTTACAACTGTTTTCATCTTGTCAACTGTGACGGTCCACTTATTCAAACTCCTGCAATGCATCCAAACACTGTTACATTTTAAAAAGCATTATTTTGGATTCTAGTGGAGATCCCACAGCTTGCTAAAATGCCAGATTATGTCAGACGGGAAATGTGTAGCCTGTTAGAAAATAATTTAATGTAATTGGTGCATGAACATGGTGTCCTGACTTGAGATATTGCAGTATTGCAGTATAGCATGCACGCTATATAGTGACCTTTTCATACAGTGTGGAGAAATTACTTGAAAAATCTAAGAAAGAATAAAATATAAAGTGGTAAGAAAGAATCAATTTCATTATCATGCCATGGCAAATATATTTTAGGGTGTTTTGGTACGTGTAAGCATGTCATTTCGAATCTCTTTTTTATACAGTACCAGTAAAAAGTTTGGACACACCTTCTCATTCAATGGTTTTTCTTTCTTTCTTTTTTCTACATTGTAGATTAATATTGAAGACATCCAAACTATGAAGGAACACATATGGAATTATGTGGTAAACAAACAAATGCTCAACAAAGCAGAATATGTTTTATATTTTAGATTCTTCAAAGTAGTTGAATGAGAAGGTGTGTCCAAACTTTTGACTGGTACTGTAACTTCTAATCTTTTTTGTTGTTGTTTTTGTTATTGTCTCTTCTGGCTTATTTGAAATAAAGAGAATTAAATGGAATCAATTCAAAAAGGAAATTCAAGAGGTCAACATTTGGCAGATATTAATTCTATAAAGTATGTATATTGGAAACCTGTTTTATCTTTAATTATATATCATATATAAAGAAGTGCATCAGATGGAGCTGTGTGGAAGCTGTTCTGTATAGTAACACTTTGAAACGGTGTTGAGGTCATTGTGCTCTGTAACATAATTGCCCCACATGCTCTTAATGGCGGAGGCAGCTAGTTAAAGTCCCTGCTTGTCCATTCATACTCAGCTCTCTCCACCTCTCTCTCCCGCTCATTAAAAAACGGTGAATGGGCCACAGATGTGCAGATCAGCCATTAGTTTTACCTGGAAGGAGCCTTTCAGGAGAGGTGAAGTTAGGAAGCGAAGTCAAACACCAGAGTGAGGGGCTTCGTTTCCCCCCCCCACTGGAGGCCACCCAGGTTAAAAATGTGTTCACCCCACGGTGCTGTGAGGAGACGCGTCCGGTCCACCGACAGATGTTACCTGCCGCAGGTTTCAGAAACGGCGAGCTCGAGACGTCCTCAAAGACAGGCTTTTGGGGGTATTTTACGACACGCCGAGATAATCTGGAGGATCTGCTCGTTCTGTTCCCAAAGTCCTGCATCAATCTTTGGCCGACAAGCAGATCCTCTACACCTGGTTCTGCTTACGGGATCAATATGTAGAGCATCGTCTCCACTCCTAATCTCCAGCAGAGGGTATTCAGTGTTTTAGCAGGAAGAACCACAGATCTTTAGAGATGGTAATTGTTGAATGATGGTAAAGTAATTTTGTCCTAAAGGTTTCTACACTATATGGGCGGAGGTAGGTGGTCCTGCGCCCACATGCCTTCTTTGGTCTGGGTCGCTGTTTTATGGTTTGAGCCCCTTAGTTCATGCTGCATCATGAAATTTTATTGTAGACAATTGTGTGCTGGTGTTTGGACATTTCCTGTTTCAACATAACAATGCCCTCGTGCACATACAGGTACATAAAGGAAAGTTTCACCGGGCCGCACAGATCTCCGGCCTCAAACACCATCCAACACCTTTGGGAGGAACTGAAACGCAGACTGCGAGCCAGGCCTAAGACCCAACCCAGTTTCGGACATCAAGTCATTTTGTGGCTGGATGGGAGCCAATCCCTGCAGCTGGACTCTCCAAATCTGATGGAGAGCATGAAACCAGAAGAGAGGAGGCTGTTACAGCAATGGATTGATGTCCATGTTATGTCAATCACATGTGGCGGTAAGGTTCCAACACGTTTCCACTTCGTCTTTACAGGAAGTGAGGTTTAGGCGACAAAGCCAATTAGTCATGTGACTAATGATACTAACAAACAACTAACTCACACGAAAATTGGTACCCTGGATGACAGTTCTGTTTTTGTCCTGCTTGGCCAGATATTTTTCTCAGTGGTGGGTGGTGACCAAACCAGAGTGCAAAGGAGCGTGAATATTAGACTTAGAATCATCAGGTAGACACAAACATGACTTAAAATGAATGCTAATGTTGCTCTGTGATGTGGTGGTCACTCTGCATCCTGTTTCAGTGTAAATAAATGTAGCTTTATCGTTCAGAAAACATAAGAAGTATCACACACTTGCATTTAGTTTTATGTGAAAAAATCCTCATGGTTATGTCCACATTCTCCAAAGTGCACATCATTGGGTAAAAGCATGTTCATCTTCGTACAGCTGGTATGAAAATGGTGTAAGATCAAGTAAGAATGTTGTATTTCAAAGCATCAACAGTGAGCAGGGAGGAAACTATTGATTATTGAACAATGACTATCAAGGAGTGCATCCATAAAGCTCTAATTTTGCAACTTATTGTCCTATAAGAAAGCAATTGTGGAAAATAAACAAATTGAAAGAGACACTGAAATAGTGCAGTGGAGCTTAATTGGGTAGTGGAGGAAGCAACAACATATTTCCAAGCATGTCTCAAGTTTACATTTGCAGTCAAAGATATTTTATGATATTTTTTTTTATGTTTAGTTATGTGAACTTGAGGCTTAACATGCAATAAAAATATTTTTTTTGTTTGCATCATCTCAAGTTCTTACCATTGTCACATTATTCCCCAACAGTGGAGAAATATCATCACTTTCAACAAGTTTAAAAGTCTTAAACAGTCAGTTTTGAGCAGAAAATCAAGGAGAGTTAAGGTAACACGTTTCGAGTGCTGCAGCAGTTTGTCTCAGCCTTGTTGAAACTCCCTCCTATCTGCAAAGACCTTAAAATAGCCTCGCAGCTCCGTGTCCCAGCCGGCATCAGGCCTCATGATAGTGTCAGATCAGCTCGAGGAATGCAGCGACAAGCTCTCAGACTCAGATTGGATGCTTATCACAGCAGCGTGAGCTCTGATTGGATGCTTATCATAACCATATCCTGTAGCTGGCTGATGGAGTGACCTTTACAGTATCAGCGTGGGATGCCATCGCAGGGCGAGGCGGCAGCGGCTGGACTTTCCCCTGATTCTTTTTTCACACCTCTTGGCTCCTACTTCAAACCTCCGTGCCAAAATGATATTAATAGTGAGTTACAAGGGCTTTACAGCTGCACCGTATCATGGAGGCTGACAGCGGAACGTCATGAAATTTAGCCAAAAATGGGCAAAATAAAAAATGGGGGTGTTATTTTATACGATCGTGGATTAGCAATTAAATGATCAGTTGCAGTTCAGTTTTAAGGTGTTAGGGTCTTTAGTATTAAATCTCCAGATTACCAATGCATGGGCATATCAGGGATTTAGGGGTGTTTAAAAAGGCCTTCTTTTTGAGAAACCACCTACAGGAGCTGCACAGATTTTATGTCCATGGTCACAGCAAATTTGTAATTTCTGAAAGTTGGTTTTGACCCCCAAATGGGTGGCACACTTCAGCATCTATGTGAATGCCAGAGGGGTTATTTAAGCTGCTTATTATCTAATGCTCTGTTCCAGACACCCTCAAACTCTGAAAAAGATTCTGACCTCCAATTACAAAAAGTACTTGGGGCTACCCCGACGTCACTAAGATGCAGATGTCTGATGTCACACAACAAGTTGTAAATGGTAAACCAGCCACTAAGAGGTAACCTTAAGTATAGTTGCCTGTAACTAATTAAAATAAACAATATTATCATATAGTAAAGCCTGTTCTGCAGGTAAATCAATGTCAAATTATTTTGTTTTCTGCACAAAAGTTATTCGGGAAAACTTTAAAAATGCCTGAAAAAAATGGAGCAATTGTGTGTACACATGCCAAAGAAACCTCAGTTGATCGCGGTCAGCTATGTTTTCATTTTCGTTTTGGCATCTTGCAACTGGAACGCAGCATTAATCTATGACATGATTTTTCTAAATCAAACAGTAAAATAACAAAATGTCAAACTGCAACAGAATGAAGTTATTTTTGGTTATTATGGTAACTTAAGCAAATAACTTTTAAGTACTTTTAAAGGCCTTCATTTGAAAAAAAACGGTGTGTATGTGTGCAACGTATCGTTACACAAAGGTTCATATGATATCTTTACGTATTTGGTTATTTTTTGTGAGTTGTCCTACTAATGGCCAGCTCCTGCAGTGTTAAGGCAACAACACTATTTGGTTAGGTTTAGGAAATAGTCATTGTTTGAGATAAATTAACTACGGAAGGGACGTTACTTAAGTACGGTAGTTAGGTGACAAATAAATCAAAGTTCACTTTCACAGTGGTCTCCTGGGTGAAAGTTGCCTCATCATTTTTGCGGATTACGTAAAAATGTTTAATGTGGGCTGTATACGAATGGACAAAACCTGTGAATTGACAACTCAACTTGAAAAAAAATGAAAGCTTTGATGAGTTTCCTAGTGACCATTAGACAAACTACAGCTACAGACACATGAACACTAGCTTTTATAATCAGATATAAGAGAACCTGTTTTCCATGAACCAATTACATATGGTTATGCCTTTGTGTGTGGCGCTCTTTTCTCTCTCAGCCATGGTGCGTAACTCTAGCTGCTCTTGCCAACTACTTTTCAGTTTATTTCTAACAAAAGGAGTTTTCCAAAATCTGGCCACAACATCTAAACTGAATGTTTTACTCCTATAATGTTATTGCCATTGATCTAAATGTTGAAAGATATTACCTACTACTTTAAATTACACCTCAGACAGATATGACTGGAGAATTGTGGGGTTTAATTCTGAAGCCGGGACATAAATCTGACCATGAGTGCTCTGTGGCTACCCAGGTCAGTCCTCCTGTGGGAAAAGAGAGATGAGAGGCTTGGGGTCAATCTGGTTTAAGCCCTGCTGGTGCCAGTGGACCCCCTGGTTCCTCTGACTGACCCTGAGACAGTGTTGACATCAGACCCGGGTCAAATACACTTGAAGTAAGTTGTTTGTCTCAGCCTGCTCGGAGTGACACAAGAGACAATGACGTCAGGTAAGTTGTCAAATCATGCAAGCTCTTCAATTATCTTTCAAGTAATTCGTGAAACTTTTGAGAGGCAAAGAAAACCCAAGAGCTCCACAGAGGGCTGAAACAACCTATTTTATTGTCAGAAAAAAGAAGAAATATAGTAAAAAAATATTTTTTTTCCTTAATGAAAATGCCTAATACACAGGCAGTGTGGTCTGTTGGGCCTCACTCAAAAATATCAGCTGGTTAATCTTTTTAAACAAATTGACCAATGATTTTTGAAGTTTGATATATAGCAGTAGAGTCGTTTCAATCTCACGTGGAATGTGCCAAATGTTTGATGTAACTTAAACGAACTTACTATTATTTCAGAGATCTTAAACCTCAAACGAAGACTCCAAGTTTACTCAGAAAGAGGGACGTCGTTGTTTCAAAGCTGCCATTTTCTAAGCCATTAATTAACTGATCATCAGAAAATAACTATTTTAATCGATCAATCATTTAAATACATTTTTACCAGCAAAAATGCCAAACAGTCATTGGTTAAAGCATCTCAGTTTTGAGAATATTTGTTTTATGTGACAGCTCACTAAATATTTTGTTATCGTACCTAAAAAAGCAATATGAAGGCACTGTGATGTATATTTTCCACTAGTTTTTGAAGATTCATCAGGATTTGGAGATTAATAAATAAAGGAAATAATAGTAGCCCTGCACCAGTATGTGCACCCACAGGAAATAGAAATAGACCAGAATCCATTGTCTTCTTTGGGGAGTTTTTTACTTCAGTGTGTGATTTCCTGCATTTCCCAGAAGGACCTTTGATCTGTTCAATCCTTCAGTTTGCTTCGGTAGACAATTGAACAAAGTTACATTACATTAAGTCACATTACATCACTTTATCTAAATAAAGCTTAATTTACTTTAAATCAGTCGTGTGTTTACTTTCTTTTGGATCATTATCCACTTCATGTGACGACCGCTTGACAGAGTTTTGAGAGAAAACTGAGAGCTCATACTCTATTCGTGATATTTCCCCCATTTCTTTTTTTTTTTTTTTACAAAGCTAGAGTTGATGAAGGCGACCCAAACACAACTGATAGGAATATAACTTAACTTAACAGAGCTGAGTTTGGTAAAACTGAGTGCAGGGTTTGGGAGCTCGGCTCAGGCCCGATCACGCCGCCGTCTGCACCATTTTCCCATTCCCCGGCTTTTCCACGTCTACTTCGCTCTGCAGCTTCGCTCCTGAGAAAAAACAGACGCCCTCTCTGCTGCCGCCCTCCCCCTCCTCCCCCCCCCTTCCTCCGCCTAGCCGTCTTTCTTCCCCCCCCCTTTGCCCCTTGGGCTTTTTTTTTTTTTTATGGCGGGGCTTCTAACACATGACCTCTGCCATGCATTAGATGGCATGTACACATCCATAGACAACAAAATACAATGTGGACTAGTATGAGAATGAGTTTCATATGAACATCCATATGGTTACTTAAATCTCTCTATGGGGAGAGTCCAGCTCCCCAAATCCCAGTCTCTGCCGGGTTTTCAGCAGCGATAACAGCATTTTGATTTATCCCCTGCAAAACACATTTGTACTGTAATCCAATCATACAGCAGCCTCTGAGAGTAAGAAATCATCTCTGCCTCATGGAGATTTTCATTCAGCTCTTTTCTTATTCCGCTCGTGCTGCCTTGTCTGTCCGATGGCTTCTGCGAATTGTCCGCCACGTTGCGGCGTTATGAAGGATGACAAGCTGTAATTTGGTGTACACATTTACTTCATTTGCATGAGAAGCATTTGTGCTACCCGCCACCGGGCTGAACGAATTACACCGGTGGTTATTCTCAGTCTAAATAACGGAGGCTAAATTATGGGCGATGCTGGGAAATGAGGGAGTCACTCATTACAACAGAGCAGCTTTTTGTTAAGTTATATTTTGTTAAGCTGTCTCTGCCCATGACTTGCTGATGACGAGTGACATCAGTGTTATGTTGATGCTGCAAAATTTGACTCCCGAACAGTCCCATCATCATTACCACTTTGAACGAGAAAAAGTTCCACCAAACTGAGAGAAAGATTGAAGTCCCGAAAGGTAGTGATGGTACCCTTTGAACTCAAACATCATCTGCAGAAAAACCCAACAGAAATCCAACAAACAGCGATCTTTCAGCCAGGAGACCGCTGTTCGTTCCCCATCGGAAACTAGAAGTCAATGTTGATTTATTTGTCACGTAACTTCGTGCTTCAGTAACAGCACTTCCTGTATTACTTTAATCCAAACAACTAACCTTTCCTTAACCTAACAAAGTACTTTTGTTCCCTAAACCTAACTGAGTAGATTCCTGTGAAGACAGAAGTTTATTTTGAAAAGACTGTATGTGTGTAATGAGCAGAAATTGACATGTGTTGCTGACTTTCATAGGAAAATGCATAAAAACTGAGGAGTAATATTTCGTAAGAGTTCTGTGTTTTTGGCCCCTTACTCATCCACCCTTACCTCCTCCCTACGCAGAGTTTGTCACTACTTACTGATCCACGATTACGTGGATTACATACAAAATAGATTTTGTGGGATATAAACGAATTACCAGGAATAACTTTTTGTATGTATATCACATACAATGTAGAACAGCCTGCTGGATGACACTATTGTGAAAAGGACTTTGGAGGACAAAGGATTTTATCTTTAAAACTTTTCAAACCTTTAAGAGATGCATTACACTTCAGGATTTTCTAGTAAATTGTATTCATATAGCATAACCCAATATCACGAATTAGCCTTAAAGGGCTTACCACTTTGTACAACACAATTAGACTCTCCATCCTTAGACCTTCAATTCCTATAAGATATATTCAGGTAATGATTAGCACACTTTGTACCAAATTTGATTTAGTACAACCTTACTTGTTCATCAAGTTTATCAAATGAAATATCTGATAAATGTATTTTGGAGAGGGATTTAAGAAAGGTGTGTCCTCTTTCCATGCCTTTTCTTTATATCAGCAATAGAGTCACTTGCTGACAAGATCCAAAGGTTACAGGTGTCAATACATCAATACAAAGTAATTTTTTTCGCAGATGATCTTTTGATTTATCTTACAAACTGGGAAAATATCAAAACTGCCTTTGCTTAATCTTTAATGTCAGAATAATAAAGAGTATTTCGGGTCATAAAGGATTACAATGAAAGAGCAACAGAGGAGGGATCCCACAGACATGCAGTAGATGTAACTAAAAGGTTTAAGATGTCGTCCAAAAGTAAGATCATGTTAAGTTTATGAAGTGTTTCTACGAAGTTCCACCTCTTTTCTAGTCAAGACAGAAGTCTGGCAGAAGTTTTGTTTAAAAAGAAACGGAAACAGCACTTCTGGTTGTCGTTTTATCGGATGCAAACAACTTTTCTGAGGGGTAATTTTATTGTTTGAAATTTTATTGTTTGAAATTTTATAACGACGGCCCGCAGTGTCTCCGGCTCGTTTCTAACCAAATTTTGCACTTGAATTTCTCCAGACCTCCTTGAGCATAAAAAAGACAGAGGACTACACGCATGATTACATCTAGAAATGAAACCCTTCCTCCGTCCGGACATGTCACAACATATGACAGGTAGTTTATTTGGCACTCAATCAGTGCAGTGAGTTTTAAATGAAAAAGCGGTAGTGGGCGTCTTCTGCCGCTAACTGAATGTTGAGTCAAGCTGGGAGTCGGTCATGGTGGCATCGTGAAAGCAGTATATATGCCACTGCTGAGACAAGTGAAGCAAATCTGGCTGCTTCAGCATTGTTTTTATTATCCTTTTTATTTCTTAAGTCTGAAAACGTGGGACCAAAAAAGAATCCTCTTAAATACTTTTATATTCTTTGTTGTTTGGCCTCAAAAAGGAAAAGAAAAGCATAACCTCCCATGTCAGTGTGCAGATTATGATGTGGATCTTGGATAATGTCGTCTGTCAGAGGGCACACACGAAACGCAGCGATATGATGAATGCTTAAGTGTTGACATTTTTGAACCTCCAACATGCATGTGCCTGGTGCGCACTTTAAAATCCAAACTCAACTTTGCCCTTGTCAGTTTGTCTAGTTTAACCAATTTTTTTTAAAACCATCCCTGGTCTCAGTCAGTTTCGCTGATTTAGGGGAGATTTTCCCATTTAGGATCATACAATTTTTTTTGCTGTTGCTGTTTTCAAGTTGTAATAGTCTTCATTCACACATACACTGACAATTACCTGTTTGTTTAATTGTATTAATAGCTTTGCCTTAAAACGCTGTACTATGGAATAATATCACTGCAAAACGAGAGAGAAATATGTGTTGTTTTTCTTAAGCTGCTGCTAAGGACACAGAGGTCATGTCCTCCTGTCATGTAATATTTCTCGAAATTTCGGGGGTTTAATGACCCGACGTGGAGTTTACATTCCATGATTACAAGTGTTTGATTTTTTTAAAGCACAATCTCATGTATCTTTTTCGACTCAATATCTTAGAATCGGACTGTTTGTAGGCAAAACAAAAATAATATGTGTATCCTCCATCAGAACTCCATACCTGGCAGTGTGGAGAATACTTTGAAACCATATTTAGACAATAAAGCTTTGTTTATACTGGCGCCAGGCACCGTGGCGTGAGCCTCCACAGATGGCGTGCTCGCCACGAGCATGCACAAAGGCGTTTATGCTCAACCCACTGTTTGTTGCAGTAGTCTACATAATGCCAGGTGGCGTACAAACAAAACCTACTGTGAAGAAGCAAGATGCTAACGAGACTTACTGGTAAAACAACATAAACCAACCTACACCGTACCGAGGAGGAAAAAAAAAATTCTGAGGTTTACAACGTAGCCCTGCGTCAAACTTTTGCAGCTTTTACGCTGGGTGTGCATAACATGATGACGTCATTTTATAGTGAGCGCATCTGGCACAGGCGTCACTAAGGCAAGCATTAAGTAAGCTTTAAGCAGGTTGTGATAGTTTGGTTAATGGTTTTGCATTCATTTCTTAGGTGGGTGGGGGTGATTTGGGACTCCTGAGTACATGCTGCTCAGTTACAGTTGGTTTATCACACGCAGAGCTATCAAACATTCAACTTTAAGAAGCAATCATAGAATCTCTAAATTAAATTATGTCGGAGGAAGATGTCACGACATATTTGAGTGGGAAAATGTCATTATTTGAATAAAAAGTTGTGGGTGTTGTTCTTCCGTGACTCCATAACTGCTTCTATCTCTGGATCTGCTTCAAACAAATATCCCAACGTTCCAGACATCTTTTTATTTAAAAAAAATGTTCCAACTCTGACGTTTAATCAGTTAGCATGTTGAAAAAAATTATCAAAGAGTTTTCTACTCCTCAAATGTAGAACAAGCCCAACGTTTGCATTGGGTTGTTTGGTTTAGGATTAAGGTTAAGTCACTGTTTCTTAAACATTCTTGTGCAGACATATCTGTGATCTGTGTGCGACTTCTGCTCGTGTATTTCACTTCCATCTGTCCAACCTCTGTCTGTTCCTTGTTTCAAATCATTTCTCATAGACTATCTCTAGATTTTGATATCATTTTTTTTTCATTATTGGTTTAGTTTCTTCCTGGCTGTCTTCTTCTTCTTCTTCTCTTCTTAACCAACCCTTTTTCATTTCTCAAGCTTTTAGACGCGATTAACTGTGATATCAGAATGCTGATGGATGTTTAAAGCGTTAAGCTGCTCTGCCTCCTCGCATCGCGCTGTCAATATTTCTGCTCGTGCTTTCCCAGGCGCCTTGTTTCACTCCGGATTATGTTTTGGTCTCTCGGCTAACAGGTAGTATGTTTTTTTTCTACTGGCTCAGATTTCATACAGGGTCCTCTTCTCCTGCCTCTTCTCCTGCACTTTCTGAGATATGTGCATGCGTGTGTGTGCAGACGTGAAAGCGAGAGTATGTTTACCTGCCTGCGTGTGGAAGTGTCTCCTCCCTAAACCCCCTCGTGAGAGTCGTACGTTATATATCGTTTATTTGTGAGGAGGATTACGGCATTCTGGAGCCTATAATCCATTCTCGGTTTTAAACACGCCCTCCCTCCTCCTATTCCCCAAATCTATGGCCTGTCGCCAAGGCCCGAACTCTGAACCTGCGGGCTTCCCTTAGCTTGTGAGAACTAACCAACAATCCGACCCCTCCCCAAAACAACTCGACCGCCCCCGCCAGGCTGCGGTGGAGATGGGGCGCGTTGTTTTACGGCACGATCTGTCTTGTACGTCTCAGGGCCAAATCCTATTTTTACAGCTTGCTTATACATTCCTGCTGCAAATGGTTTACATACCGAGGCAGGGAGCCGTCCTAAATCAGCTGGCAGCTCCGTGCAGCTGGGACAAGGTGGAAACCTTGTCATCAGCCCGCTTCACCGGCGATTAATGAACCTCAAATTAAGATAATAACATCTCAGTCTGACCCGGGGCCAGCGGATTACATCACTTCCACGGAAATTCAATTTCGACTCGCTTTCAGTCAACCGCTGGGACGGGCGGTATTTACCCACCTTGTTTTTTTCGCTCTCCGATTTGTTTTTTCGAGGGGGGCCGGTGCCCATTCATGAATTTTGGCGGCGTGTTTTTCTCATTCTCGTAGGGTCCTTCAGTGCTGTTCAAACACTGCTGAGTGAAGGTGGAGAGGCTGTATAATGAGCAGAGGAGTTAGAGGGTGATGACTCTGCCATTCAGAGCCCCGAGCACAATCTGCGCTAGTGTTTCAGGCGGAGGCCCTCGAGTGCAGCCACACAAATCCTCTGTTACCCACTCTGTTTTAAAACCTTGTTTCATTCATGTTAGCAGCTCATAAATGGCCGCCCACCGACTCGGCAAAAACAAGCAGAGGCCCCTTCGGTTTTATAGTATGCAATCTGCTGTAGGCCCTAATCACCCCTCTGGATTTTATTTATTTTTTAATAGAGGAGGCTTTGATTTGATAAGAGGTGATACTGAGGGCATGGATTTATTTATTTAATGTCGAAGCATGGGGAGAAAGCAGCAAAGACCTCCAGCAAGGAAATTCAACCTGCTCAACTTTGCTGCAACATAACGTCGTCCCATAATGTGTTGAGTTTGCCAATCAAATACATGCAAGTGCAGATTCCTGTTTACCTCAGGATCGTCAGGACGAAACATAAAATAGTTGCCGTTGATATTACTTTTTGGAGTAGCCTCCTACAAACCGTTTTGGTGCCTGATAAGCCTTGAAACCCATTATTTGTTACTCAAACAGGACTTCTGTCAAGCTAGCAACAATTAGCAACACAGGAAAACATCTTAACTTGTAAATTAGGAAACAAATTAACAACAAATTGTCTTTAGACAGACGAATAAGTTGAACAACAACGTAAGGTTATCAAAGAATAAGACAATTTATAGCTATATATTTATTAAATTCATTATTTTGTATATATCAGTGTCCTCAAACAACGGCTCATATGATCATCATTGTTTGCGTTTTCCTATGAAAGTCCAGCAACACGTCAAATTACGCTTGTTACATGCATACAGTCATTTCAGAATGAACCATCGTCTTCACATGAAACAACTTCTTAGGTTTAGGCAACAAAAATACTTGGTTAGGTTTAGGAAAAGATGGTTTGGGTCTCGTTTCTCACGGGGCACAAACAGATGTCTCCTGTTTTATTTTTTTCATTTTATTCGACAAATGTGATTATTCATCGATTTTCTTTTATCTTCCTTTTTGTTTTTATCTAGAAGGGAACTATATGTTAACATTGATAATCATTTTTTCCTCTGAATTTGCGTCATTATTTTTTTCAGCCCATATTGTGCAAGTTTGGCTAGAAAGATATACAAATGTAGTCATTTAGTCATTTTCCCACCGACTGCAAAGATCCAAACGGCAAATCATTCACATATGTTTATAAGGCATAGTAGATCATACTGCACTGTTTATGTTGCTGTTAAAGTATTACACCGTTATTTCATCCTCCCACTCACTCCCGGTACTCCCTTCTGCAGCCGCTGTTTCAAAGACGTAAGAAGAAAAATAAGTCAAATTTTTACATTTCTCCCTCCCCTTGCTCTTTCCTTTCTGAATCCTCGCCTTGCTTCCAGAGAAATTGCTTTTTTCTTGCATGTGGGAGAAAAAAAAAAGTTCTTAAAAGTCTTATGAGAGAAAAGGATGTTACCTCATTAAAGAAGAGGCCATAAATCTGTCTCCCTCCTCAGCAGCACCGCTCCACATCTGGCCGTTTGCTGCAGCCACTCACTGCTGCTCATTCTCGCTGAGCCCCGGATGGGATTTATGGCTCATTCTGCTCGTGTCACATGTTGTTTAGTCCTGCTTCCACTATCAGAGATCTCATGCCGGTACCGTCCCGTCTGATGTTTGGGACTTTAGCCAGAGTGTAATGCTCTCTGCATCGAGATAGTCTGAGTCACTTGTGAAATGTGCTTACTGTGAAGGTGTTAACTGCTGCTGTCTTGGATTATTCTGTCCTCTAGCTAACCAGGAAGCAGCCTGGATGAATAATGCTCAAAAGAAAAAGAAAATGAGATTCATGGTGTCTTCTGCAGAGTTTGACTTCTCTTTAAAGACAACATTATATACGTAAGACAAATGCAAAATAATATTTTGTGCACATTGTCTGCCGAATAATAAAACTCCAGTTTTGTAATGTTTATATTCCTTGTTATGTTCTTGTATAATAGAATTCTTATGGTCATAATTTCTGGTTTGCACACATCATCTGGAAACAACAAACCAAGTCGCCAGAATAAAATATGTGCAATGTACATTTCAACATACATGTAAAACAAAACGTTACAGTGTGTTAATCATGTGTGGCACTTTTGCCGTTTTTTAAACTGCACTCTCAATAACGTTTAAGTTAAGGCAAGAAAAACTACTTGGCTAAGTTTAGTAAATGGATCATGAATTGGGTTAAAATAAGTATGTTATCTATGGTTTTATGCAGGACACCAACACAGGTCTCCTGGGTGAGAGTCCTGTGTTCAACCTGTCCATCTACCCAGTCCTCCTCCTCCTTTTCAATACAGCATGATGTTAATTTAGTAAATTATCGTCCCATTTAGAGTAAAATATACCAGAAAGCAGGGTTCGCTTTTGGGCGGGGCTACTTTGTGATTGACAGGTCTCTAAATTCTGTGTCTTTTTCAACTTTAACCTCTTTCACAGTGTGTTTTTTAGTTCATGAAAGTTAATTGTTACATTTTGGGTCACCTAAAAATGTCTTATTCAGCGTTTGATTTTACACAGCCAGAAAACCAAGAGGCTTATTTTCAAAACTGCAGTCCACAAACCAATGGGTGACGTCCACTTCTTATATTCAGTCTATGGTTTTGACATGATAAAATAGATTTTAAAGGATTTTGTAAGTGCAGACAAATAAAGTCATCCTGCCGTAAAAGGCTTTCAATCAGAAAACACTTCTTTGTGATGTTCTGCAGGGCAATTACAAACAATGTATATGATGCATTATCAGGCACAGTAGTAAATAGTCCAGTTAAACCATCACATTTCAGTGAATACTTATTCTGTCAAACCCTCTCGGCACATTGTTTGTCACACAAATAAGATAACTTTGTTAAATCTACACAAACCACAGCGACTGTGTTTCCTCTGACTTTGTTTGGCTCCTGAATCGCCTCAGTTACCTTCTTTCTTTATCTCTTTCTATCTTTTTCTACTTCATAACCAAATGTGGATGAGGCTTCTGGGCAGACAGGCATCCACGGCCTTCTCCCACGGTCTCTCACAGCCAATAGATCAGTGTAAAAGCAAACCTGTGACGTCGGGGTCATGATATACTGTGACTTGACTTTAAGTGTGTGTACAGGTCGGAATCTCTCTGTACGTGAAGACAGAAGCACTGAGGTTGTGGGCTGACACAGAATGCCAGACGCTTCCAATTACATCTCCGTATCTGTTGGGGGGGGCTTTGCCCTTTATGAAAACAACGAGCGGCACAAGAGCATGCGAGGCCGCTGCGGTCGGGACGCCACAGATCCACTCGGCTGTTTCCAGCTTTCCACGCTCGTCCAAGGAGCTCATTGTGTCTCAGCTTCTTCTTTCTTAAATGACATGCTAATATGAACTATTTATGAAGCAGGATATGTTTGAAATTTAAATTTGTGATTTAGGTCCGACAGTAGGATTATCATTTTCCCAATGGCATTGTTTGCTTTAGTCTCTGTGTTATCAAAAGTCTTATTCACACAGGATAGTGCTCATATAATTAATGCATGACCCTACACTTAGTTGATTTGTTAAAAAGATTTGTACCACATCTACTGTTGAGGACACAGAGTTCTTGTCTTCAATATTGTCTCTCTGTATTTTGGGCTATTAATGACCCGAGGAGGAATTTTAGGGGCCAAAATATAAACTTAAATTAAAATAAAGTGAGTTTGTGGAATAGGCCACACCTAAGTCACACAGCTGATGGTCATTTTACAATAAGTGGGTATCAATCAAGAGACCTTCAGTGAATAAAAATCACACAATGACCTGAGATCCAGCCCAAAAAAATTACATCAAAATGAGAAAATGACCCTAGCCACTACGTCTCATTTCAATTTTACATACATCTGTTATTTGTATTTAAAAATGTAAAAAATAAGTTAAACAACAGCTCTAAATTAACCCCACTAAACAACCTCAGTTAAATATCCAATAAATAGATATGTTTCTGAAAAGCTTTGTTGTCTCTGCAGACAGAAAACAGGCCCCAATTAGACTAAATGGATGTTTTTGGTTCTGCAGATTCAAATTGTCCTTTAATCTAGTTTCAACATTCGGCTTGATTTACTGCATTTAAATGCACGCAGAACACAATTATATTTTATAACCCAATCAAAGTCATTTGTTTTTATTTCAAGCACATTTTATGAAGCAGGTGTTTTTTGTCAATACATTGTTCTATAAAGACACATTCTCGTTACTGTATCAGCTCAGTTTTTTATGGATATGATTTTGTTTACATGGGTTTTGGTTTTAATATTAACTGGCTTTTTTAGGTTACAGAAGAGCATGACAGGAAACATAGGGATATAGATAAGGGGGAGTTGTGACCACGTGGTTCCAGTTCAGTGGAACCGGAACACTTGTGTTTATTGATCCGGACCGAACCGGTTGGGTGGTGGTGGGATGTCCGGCTGCTGCAAATTGGAAGCATTTCAGTAATCGGAGGTAAAGCAAGTCAATCCAGACTAAATCCAGAAGGGATATGTTTGTTGCATAAACTTGTTTGAAATGATAGAACACACACCACTCAAATGAAATCCAATTGTAAGAGCTACCTCATCCAAACTCTCTGATCATAGTCTGTATTTAGAGGGAAATGAGTTGGGTTCCTTGATGTTTTATTACCATTTAGCTTCAGCTTGTTCCAACTATTCTCTAGAGCAGATCACAGGGATTGTTGATTTTTGTTGCCACCTTACATGCAGACATTGTTTTCCATTAATTGCACAAAATAAGGTAGAAACACTCTCTGCAATGTTAAAGTGCTATTTTAACATTATTTGTTGTCATGCAAGCGGTGTGGCTCTTGGCTTGGTAATGTTGATAAGTCTGGATTAATATGTGTACAAATATTGGACACATTTGTATAATTTACAGATCTGCTATTTATGATCCCTCCTAACTTGGCTAGGGCCCCAGCAGATCAGAATTTCCATCTGTTCAGAACTTCAATTCATGACAGAAATACATGTGAAACCAATCAATGAATTCCTCAGCTGTACTTTGTTTCCATGGTAACTTGGGCGCTCCTGTGTCCGAGGGATTTGAAGTGCTGACTTTGAACCTAAATGTCCCCGTTTCGAGTCCAGCAGGGGACCATTGGTGCATGTTGTTGCCCATAGAAATCTAAAACAGAGGCATGAAATTCCCCCAAATACCAAAAATATTATTATTAATAATAAAAATAAAACAATAAATGAATGAATAAACCTGCCAACTGCACACAAATTGTGTTGGCTAGTAAGTGAAGCTAAAAATGCTTAATGGTCGGCTACATAGTGAGCATGCTACAAGCAAGTTAGCATGCAACAAAATATAAACTGTCTATTCCGGGCAACTAGTAGGGCAAACCTTTTTTATCTAATTTATTCATTTATTTTCTCAACTAGGGGTAAAGTTCCTAATTTAACATCCATCCAACAATAGTTTTCTGGTGGCTGATAACGTCTTGTTACTAAATCAGTAAAAAACATGCATGACCTCTGGCGTGGCCCTTTTAATCACCTCTCATAGAGCCCCTTTTACTCCACAATGAGCTTGTTTCTAAGATGTATCTTTAATTGCATCACGCAGCGAGCAGCGCCTCCAGTTCAAACGGCCCACACTCGTCCTGTCAGCTGCACGGCTCTGACATCAGCTGAGCCTCGGCTAAGGCCTGCGACACACGCCGCGGCTTCAAAGCTGCTGCTCGTCTGGCTCACGCCAAAACCAGTTACGCTGGTGGAGAGCAGATCACCGCCACACAAAGGAAGCTTTGCTTTAATGTTATCAGAGGCTGATCCACGTCTGTGCAGAGCTGTAATGATGCTGTGTTTCCCTTCCCTGCCTGACAATGGCCTTATGGCTTTTATAAACGGGCCCTAATACAACTATACACCATTAGAGAGCCACCTTTATTACGTTTCCAGCCCCGGAGAAGCTCATTCATCTCCAGCGAGATGGATTGCTCTTGTTTTTTGTGATCATCAAGATGGATGAGTTTATGTTTCCCTCTGGCATTGGAGGACTGGGTGGATTTGGGGGGTAGATTGTGCCTGCATGCATCTCTGAGCAGAATCACAAAACACAGAATATATTAGATCTATTTGTTAAAAGAAAAGGAAAAAAAAAGCTTTTTCTCCTTTTCCAAAAGGGTGCTTGATTGTATCTGTTTTTTGTTTTTTGTCATTTCTGACGTTGAAGTTTCTTTGCTGCTGCTTCAGCTCCAGTTTCTGACTTTGTATCAGGTAAATATAGCTTTTGGTTCCAACCCTGTCTCCTACAATATTACGTTCCCCTTCAACTCACCTGCATTCTCAATTACTTTTCGAGGGAAACGCTTCTTCTCTCGGATTACGGTTGCAGATTTTAACAGTTTGAAACAATTGGTAAACGTTGTAAATTGAAATAAAACTAAAGAAAAAACGGTTTTGTCCAAAAATATCACGGTTTGGCTTAAAATTATTTCAATAAAATGGAATTAAAACAAAACAAAAAGGCAACAAATTTGTTTGGTTCACACAGACACAATCAGCGGTCTCCTGGGTGAAAGTTTTTGACCCATTTACCACCCCGAGCTCCTAACTATGAGTTATGACTTTCTTAGACTAATTTGAAACTCAATTGTGATACATCAACCTCTAACCCATATTTTCTATGACTGCACTATTACATCAAATGGAAAGATATGTATGTCTTTTAATTTAACTTGACATATTTGGTACCTCTGGAAAACTTCGGTTGCACTTTATTTTGCGTTATGAAGTCTTTGTATCAAATTAGACCAAAACTAGAAATGATATGTTCTTTATTAGACAGTAAAAACCGCATATGATGCAGCATTAAACCCTGAATATATAGAGGCTACTACAGGCTATTTAGACGCTATTATACCAATTTATACTCTCATTAGAAGCCAAATAAGAGGTCCTAATAAACGAGTGAAATTAAATACATTTTAGATCATAAAGTCTAATAAGAAATCAAATACAACCCCATATATGATCCAAAATATGCTTGTTAGGTGCTGTTACTACCAGATCATGCTGCAATTAGACTTCACATTTACTTTCAGGAGATAACTAATAAAGACAACACATCCTCATCTTCGGTCTGTTGCTTTGATAGTGAAAGTGTTTCCGGTCTGTGTAACGGCTGCCTCCGACATCTGAGGACACACCGACAGTTACGGCATTCGGCCTCTTTATCCGCGGCAGTAAGCAGCAGCTCGGGCCATAAACTCTTTATCAGGAGCCGCTTTGGACATTCCTCGTTTCTGTCTCTGTGTCGTTGGCCCTCGTGTGTGTGTGTGTGTGTGTGTGTGTGTGTGTGTGTGTGTGTGTGTGTGTGTGTGTGTGTGTTTATTTGAAACAGAGTTGTAAAAAGATTGTTCCTCAAAAAAAAAAGAAACCACGTCCTGGTGCGGGGTCAGACCGCTGCTGAGGCTTTGATGAGCCACTGTAGCTGCAGAGCACCCATGCACCACCAACCCCATCCATGCACCCCCTCAACCAGCCAAAGAAATCTAAATGGGGGTCTTTGATGTGGCTGGATGGTGCCTGTTGTTATTGTTTGTATCAGGCCTTATCACTGCCGACCCCCTCTCTCCCCTCCACCTTACCCCCATCCTGATTCTTAACCACAACCACACACACACACACACACACTCATTGTGATTCATAACCGCAGTAAAAGGTTGGGGTGTGACTTTATGGTTTGCACTTATTTAGCTTTGTTATTTAATCCCAAATGACTGCCTTTTTGCTTTTAATTCCAAAGCGGATCTTTTCTTCCTGATTTTCTTCTTCTTTTTCTTACTCTCCTCTCCGCGGTTCAGCCAGACTCTCCCTGATAAGGATGATGGATGGGGCAGAACTCTGGCTCCAGTGAAGCCCGGCAGCTTCCTGGGAGCTGAGAGATACTGAGGGGGCGGCGGGGTGTGTTGGGGGGTATTGGTGGAGAGGGGAGAGTTTCTATCCCTGTGCTGCCGTTAAACCATGCCAAATAAAATAATACTAAACAGGCCGTGTCGCTCCACTTGCTCCACATCATTGCTGAAGGCGAGATAAAAAAAAGCGACCAGGAGGAGTTACCTAATTTCCAGTTTCTTGAACCCACTGGTTTTTATGAGTCAGTGGGTGGCAGGATTCGTCTCAAACCCACAGAGGAATCTTTTTTTTAGAAGCAGCAGAAATAAAAAAAAGCCCAAGTGGTTTCACACAACAAATGTAATGCTCTTCACATAAATTGAACATGCATAAATATTTTTTAAAAATATGATTTTATTATGATTTTATATTTATTTCTCTGAGGTTTTGTTAAACAATGATGTCCTCAATCTTCTTCCTACTTCCTGACTGCCAACTCTTCCTCTCAATCCTGCAGACTTTATAAGTATTAAAATGTATCACTTTTAATCACATTTTCTCATCACCTCTCTAAAACATGTTTTATACCTGCATGGTAAAAATATAAGAATTTCTACTTTAACAGTCAATTCCAAAAGCTTTAACATCAATCCACAATATATTCTACTGTGTAAAAGTTCTTTTTGTTTTACTTACCTGCCAGTTTAGGATGAAATAATGAAAAAGTACTCGAATAAAGTAGTAAAGCTTTAATCCTTTTCTGATTAACTGGTACTTTTATCTTCTTTTATCTTATCTGTTTAAAAAAACACATCCGCTTATCTTTTTCAGTTAAATACTTTAAATCTCAGTTATTAAGGGGCCCATTGGTGAAACCCTTATCTTCCCTCCCCTGTTTTAATAGGAATAATTGAATATTAAGACTTATAACTTAAAGTCTTTCTTTCTTCTTTAGTCAAATCATAAATCCACACAGTGGGACACATGAGGAGTACATTTTAATATGCAGTTTCAAAATTACACATTTCTGCTGCTTTCATTCATCTACATATTTTTGTTTCAATCTAACTACAACTTCTTCTCATTAATCATTAAATCGAGCTCCAACGTGTGCAAATAGACTAAATAATTTAACTTTTTTTTGTCCGATACAGAAATGTCTTCCCCTAAATTTCTATGTAAAAAGCAATGCTGTTTTGTTGACTGTGACCTGCAGAAGCACCATCAGGTCACATCCCCTCATTTGGGCGGAAACTGCAGCGGCGCTCTATCTCCTACTGTAACCTCTCGTCCACACAGTGGCTTCCTGCTGGAAAACTGCGATTACGTTAATGATTTGTTTGGGTTTTACTGTAAAAGACGGAGGGGGGGAAAGTCGAGCAAATATACTGTTAAATGAAAAGCCTAATCCGTGTTTACATCCCAAGCAAAGAAAGGAATTTGGTGTCATTATGAATCAGACATGATAATATTTCCCACAGAGTGCTTTTGTCAACCAATTATCTGTGCCGCCAGGATTAAGGGTGCAATGTCTGCAAGTTGAAGGATGCGTTAACCTGCTGTCATATCTCTGCTCGATCAGAAACATCGAAGCGGTTGGCGGCCAGGAAGTTGGCAACTGCAACCTTAAACAAAATGAAGTCTTTATCCCGGGACTTCAATTTCTCTGTCACACTTCTGATTCCCCCTAGAGATACAGCCAGGGGACAACTTTTATTTCCCAGAATTCCTCCATTCCCCGATAAGGTGTTCGCTCCTCGCAGCTCGCGATGATGATTTAGGGCTGTTTATCCCTCGCTCGCTTAAACATTTACTTTTCAGCAGGTGAAGCTGAGAAGAAAAATGTCTCTCTCTCCGAGGGGTTCAACCTCTGGAGGATTTAACACCGTCCCTCTCCCCGTCCCCCGTCCCCCCCGTCCACCCGTCCACACAGCTGACATTTACAAGACGAGCATCCAAATAAATATGGGATACGTGTCAGCGCTCGGCTGTCAAAGCGTCCGATGGCGTGCGTGTATATTCTGTCACGGAAGTTCTTTGCGTCTCGTTTTTTGTGATTGCTACATCGCGCCTGTGAGGCAGCTTCATTTTTCATCGCAACACATTGTTTTGATCCAGTTCCTGTTTTTAATGGCCCATAATCCTTTACTGTAACATGGCTGGAAGGAGATCCAAAGGCCCACGCTGAGTGACTTATTATCAGTTTATGCTTTAGGGCGGAGAGTAAATAAATGAACATTTCTCCGCACGCCTTGAACCCTCACCTTTTTATGTTCTTCTTCGGAGATTCTTCACTCCTTGGATGTTTTATTGCTTCTTTCGTCTCCATTTAAAATAGTTTTTGCTCACCCTCACATGTCTCTCCCCCCTTTTTCTCTCTCTCCTTTTGGCTCCCCTCCACCTCCTGTGTTAAGCCTTGATAATATGCAACACCTTGAGCCCTTTAAAGGGGCTGCAGTTTCAGAGAAATTACTCCAGAGACGCTGCTGGTTATTAAGTGCAGAGGTGTGTTTCTGGGTTTGAGGGGACACCCGGCTTACTCCGACCCCATTTAGGATGAGGACATGGGGGTCGCTGGAGGGGATGGGGTCTTAAGTAGAGCCAGATTAGGGTCAAAAACTGTAATTAAGTCTGAGTGATTCTTTTAAAGCACTTGGAGATTCAGATGGTTTGGTTTAATGGAGTTAAAAGTACAGTTTGATACATTTTCAGTCAGAGAAACCTCAAATAAGTTTCACATTTTAATTCATGTTATGAGTGTGAGGACATGTGTGTGTGTGTGTGTGTCTGTGTGTGTGTTTGTTTGGGGGTTGGGGGACCCACTAATGGGGGTTTAACTGAGACACATTAAGACATGTGGAGGAAAAAGGTTGAGCATGATTGGTGAGCGCCTTAATGGCATAATCACGCCTCTACTTCAGTGTGTGTGCGTGTGTGTGTGTGTGTGTGTGTGTGTGTGTGTGTGTGTGTGTGTGTGTGTGTGTGTGTGTGTGTGTGTGTGTGTGTGTGTGTGTGTGTGTCCTGGGGGAATGCATACATGGACAAGAACGTGTGTGTGCAATTTACTAACCACAAACTCATACATAGGCCTATCTTTAAAAACATTGAATGATCGATGAAAATAAATTGCTCTTTTTTACATCATTCCTACAAATTTCTGTTCATGTTCATTATTTATTTTATTTCACTTTTATGTTTTATTAAAAGAAACAGACAGTGTTGATCCATCCCGTAAGACTCATTACGAAGACAGCAACATTTTAAGATGGATACAAGTTGTTGTTAGTTTTTGATTGGTATAAGTTATGGTGAAAACAAGAACATTTTCTTAAACATTTTAATGGTAATCCATTCATAATGGGGGACCGGGTGTTGTTGCCTCCCCAGGGCCTCGCAGGTAAGTGCAGCTACAATGGAGAGAAAACTTTTCTATACTTAGATATTTACCATAACTAGGCAAAAACAAAAAAAGAAAAGCCTGGCCTGAGGAAAGATGACGATGTTACATTTAACAAGATCACAGCTTCTAACGTGTTTGTTAGGATGTTAACATGAATACGAACAATCAAGAATTTTTAGTGAGATCAGGCTTCATCGATCTGTCACCATATCAACATCAAAAGCAACTTAAAGCATAAGAATGGACATCTTTAATCTAAACATTAAAGGGAGAATTCTGCATCATTTAAGTGGATGTCCAGTCAGTTTTTGATGGTGAATTCAGACAAATGAAGCAATAAATTCCTCAGTTTTTTGGCAAACGAACTAGTCATATTAAATCATAATTTCTAACATATACAGCTTCATATATCTACTATCATGTTAAATATGCTGGAAAAGCAGTACTCTGACTCTGCTTCCCAGTTGGATGTACTGGAGACACATTACATTTATGGTTTGCAGCTGATGTGGTTAAGAGTTATAAAGACAATCAGACCACAGTCCTTTCTAAGTGCATCTTGAGGGCATATTCAGCCAGACTGCTAAGATATATATATCGAATTACTCTTGAATCAAAAGGACAATAGTGGACCCGTAATTGATGAACTGATATATTACTCCAAACCCTTAACTGTCAGAGCAAGGTTTTCTGTGTGTCAGTGCAAGGTGTGTGTGTGTGTGTGTGTGTGTGTGTGTGTGTGTGTGTGTGTGTGTGTGTGTGTGTGTGTGTGTGTGTGTGTGTGTGTGTGTGTGTGTGTCAATAGTGAAAGACATGGCGTCAGCTGACAGCCCGGCTCGGTCTTATCTGCACTGCAGGAGTGACGTTAGAGAACCATGAGGGGGAGGAGGGGGAGAGAGGGACAGATAGAGAGGTAGAGGTGTGAGGTCTCTTTTAAATACACTTGCCGCAGTGTTTCTCAACTTTAGTTCACCTCTTCCGATACCCGGACACTTTCCTCCTCCTGACTGTCAACACAACTCTTTATTGTTGATAGAATGTGGACTCATGGCGTCAAGAAAATGTCTTATAGCTTGAATTGGTAATGTTGAGAAACTAGCAAGAGAACCCTAAATTTAAAAAAACAAACAGTCTAGTGTTGCCAACAAGACAGTAGCTATAGCAGCACTAGCTCCAAAAAAGCCATTCCTACAAAATTATTATAATGAACATTAATAACCAACATGGCTGTTGATAGTACTCAAGCTAGCGCCTTGTGGCAGCCACATATTTTTTATTTATTTTTTGTTAAAATTAAACATCCAAGACAATTTTATTTATATAGTCTAAATTCACAAATGTGCCTGCATGTGTTTTACAATCTGTAGGCTACAGCATCAGAAAGAGCAACAGACAAACGAGGTCAAGTCAAGTCTTCTGCAAAACAGCCTATTTAGAATAAAATAGACTATAGAGCAGGGTATGCTTTAGGGCGGGGCTACCTTGTGAACTTCAACTCTTTCAGTGTGTTTTAACTTTGTGAAAGTTAATTGTAGCTTTTTTGTGTCACTTATTGTTGCAAAAAAACTAAGATGGAGACAGCAAAACTGCCGAACTTGAGACTTCTAAAGGGCAGTCAACAAACCAATGAGTGACGCTAGTGTGACCCACTTTTTAAAATAAAGTCTATATATATATATACATATATGTTTTCATGAATCTGAAGACTTTCAACTCATAAACTTAACAAAATAATCCAAAAGAGGCTTGCAACACAAGTTCCTCCTGTTCATGGGAAAAGTAGTTAAAGCGAAGACAATGAGCAAGCAGAGGCGGTGCAGAGGCGGTGCAGAGGCTGAATGGGTCGAGGGTTAGAAGAGGTGATTTGAGACGGAGAGATGACAAGAGCTGGAGTGAGGGGGAAGAGAAGGGGGACACGGTGGAGAGAGAAGATGAGGTAAGAGAGTCGTGGGAAAGGGATGAGAGGCAGTGACGGAAGAAGAAGAAGAAGAGCGATGAAAGATCTGTACATCTGTGACCTCAGTGAGCCTCTACAGGTCACCGCGAGGAAGTACAACAACAATATCTAATTCCTCCTACCTTCTGCTCCAGCTGCATACCGTTGCTCCTGTGTGACATCAGATGAATAACTGGTTTAAGCTTAAAGTTTTCATAACGAGGCAAATGTTGACTGCACAATTTTGGCTATTTAATGATTTAGATTGGTTCCCGATAAGCCTCGCTTTTACTACACAATTCTGTTTGCCACCAGGTCGCATTACAGTTTCACTCCTTCCATTCTTACCTTTCACAGTAAAAGCCCTAAACATAGGCTTATATCACTGCTTACCAAAGAGCATTTTGCTAAGAGGCAACTCAACAAAATAGCCTACAGTAGCTACGCCCAGGTAGCGGAAATGGCCGACAATTGTGGAAACTCTACCCGGCAAAGTTAGATCAGTAAGTAACCAAACCTGCCTACAGAACTTATCAATGATACAAAAAAAAACTGCCATCAGACTGTATAACAACAGCGGAGACCACAGTCTGTCAACTATACTGTACATTTATATTTTTATTCTTATTTTTATTCTATTTTTATTTTATTGTATAATATGTGTATTTATTATCTGTTTCTATGTAGTTGAGCTCCTGCAACACCCGAATTTCCCCCATGGGGATCAATAAAGGAATATAATAATAATAATAATAATAAAAAAGTGTTTTATTATTTATCACAGCACTGAGAAAACAGGGTTTCTAGTTCAAAATTCTGATGCTTGTTTCTTGCTTTGGACAGTAGCCATTTTGCTAACGACATATGAACAAGTAGATAGAACTTCTTGTCCATACGAAAATCAATGGACAGATTTTATGTTATCACCCCTGTGGTTTGTTAGCTGTGAGGAAAAAGTAAAGTGATCCGGTTGTCTTTGTGACAGCAGCATCGACAAAAAATACCATTTGAAAACACCAAGGGGGAAAAAGTTGAAAAGTCATCTCTTGCCACTTTAAAATGCAGGTCACAAATTAGCATTTTGCTAATGACGACTCAAAAAAAAGCATTCAAGAATTTGCAGATTAAAGCTTGAAGCCCAGTGCATGGTTTTTGTGTTGTCAATGGTGTTAAAGACACAGGATTGTCTTTGGAAAAACTAAAACCGTATCATCAAACGAGAGCATCGATATCAGAAGATTCTGCAAAAAACCCAGATTCTATCTCTAATTCAATTACAACGTTTTTAAAAAATTCACACTTTCTACAATACTTGGCAAATGTCAACTTTAGAATGGTTAAGGTATGGGTACGTTTTGGTAATTTCAGGCACTCTGAGAAACATTGTGGTTACCGTTAATAAAAAAAGGAAGACATGCTACACACTCTTGCTTTCAGATTGCACACTGCTTCCTGCTTTGGTACTAAATGGTGGCATTGGACGTGAATGTAGAGGCGCAAAATATTTGTAATATTTATTTTCCTTAAGCATCATCAATTTGCTGTTTTTGGACCAAATCACCAGAAAACTAGTGACATTGCCATCAGCCTCAGCTGCACTGGTTTATTGATGATTAGATAGTGGTGAACATAGTACACATTATACCTGCTAAACATCAGCATGTTAGCATGTTAGCATGCAAATATTACCATTGAGTTGCCTCACAGAGCCACTAGCATGGATATAGACTCTTATTAGTATTCAATGATTCATAGACGTGCGTTTGTGCCTTGTTTGCTCTTCTCCTGTCTGCTCTACATGTAATTGGTGGGTGTGGCCGTCCACTCGGGCTGACTGGGAGCACTTGGGTCCAGTGCTCCCAGTCACTATATAAGCTGCCACTTATGGATTTATGCAAGACTCTTTCCATGCCCCTGGTACTGCACACCATATGATCATATTTTTGTAAAGAAATCAGTTAATTTTAACGACATTTTTTGGTGTCTTTCCCATCCTTTGGTCATGGCAGTGTTTTATTCATTTTGTTACTGAGCTGCTTGCTGCTCCAAATCTCCCCACATTATAAATCATCGCCTTGGATCAACGATGATAGCGTGTACTTGTTTAGAAGACACGATTTGAAATTAAGGAGGGAGTTGTCGGAAAAGAAAGCGCTGTGAAAGAATAAGAAAAAAGCTTTGAGAGAGCGATAACTCAGCAGCAAAACAACACTGTTGGGGAATGGCTCGGAGCCATGACAGCAAAGTCATTGTTCAAATGAAGAAGAAGAAAAAATACACCAGACATCTTCATTCATATTTATCTTCTTGGGATTCAAATACAGGAATTGGGAAATATCATAAGAGACTGAACTGTACTTCTGAAAACTGAAGCGACTGCAAACACATGAAAAAAAGGTTTTGATTTGATCTCTCAGCCAAATTAATCCGATCTCATATTTTCAGAGCTCATCAAAGCATGAAGAGGAAGTCTGTTAACAGAGTTGAACCCGAGTGCAAACCGCAGAGAGCAGCCGCCGCCACTTGTTTCTGTTTATTTCAGCTTCATGCTGTTGATGGGACCGACATCAAAGAGGAGACGGACGTCTGAGACGGATAGTTTTTCGGTTCTTCTTTCATTCTTCTTTGTTTCTTTCATTTTTTTTCTTCCTTCGCTCTGTATCTCCGCGACTCGGGGAGGAACATGGAAGCTGTGTGACCCCCGGATGATTTATCAAGACATTACTCTTTTTTTCCCTCTCTCTCTCTCTCTCTCTCTCTCTCTCTTTCTCTCTCTCTCTCTTCTGTTGAAGTAAATGACTGGTATGTAGAGAGTATGGAGAGTCCACAGCCCCCCTCGCAGGCTATTAGGCCTCCCTCCTCCTCCCCCTGTGGAGAGAGGAAGATAAGGGAAAATTGAAAATGAAGAGGAAAGAGAGAGAGAGGGAGAGAGAGACGTCGCTGCATCCACAGGCAGACCTCTTGTTCTCCTCCACTATCTCTCTTTCTCTCCCTCCTTTGAGCTTGATTAGCCGCCAAGCTTAAGAGGCTTGTTATCAACCTTGGAGACGATGGAAGTTCATCGGCCACAGGACTTGACTGATGGAGACGGGGATGGAGGCCTTTTTTTTCCCTTAGCGTTTGTGTGTGTGTGTGTGTGTGTGTGTGTGTGTGTGTGTGTGTGTGTGTGTGTGTGTGTGTGTGTGTGTGTGTGTGTGTGTGTGTGTGTGTGTGTGTGTGTGTGGAAGTAGCGTATATCTTTTTGACTGATGTGGAGTCATGGTAGAATGCGGTCAGTTCATTCGTATCCGGGGCCGCGGGGGACTCCAACATGTCTGCTGGCTGGTTCTCATTCAGTCCAATGACTCGTCTACAAAAACCCGTTCATTGCTTTAAGTCGACCCAACAGCAAAATCTTCTTTTAGGGCAGTTAAGAATTGTAAAATATGTGTATAATTTTGATCCGCATTTAACTCTGGAGCCAGATATGGCAAAAGAAAGTTCACAGCAGACACAAACGTTCTACTTTCAGGCTACAAGAGCACCACTTATTGAATTCCCCATGGGGATCAATTAAGTGTTATTTCATCTTATCTTATCCATAGGAGGTCAGTAGAGCCCTCCACTCTAGAGTCCTTAACTACGAAATAGGTTACTTCTCAGTGCCTTCCATTACGATAACATTTTGTATGTGTTTTTTGATCAAGATAACTTTATTTTATCAGCTATTAATATTGCAACAAATGTCTGTCCCTCGTCTTAATGTTGATTGTATCGGCACACATGGGTTGTGTATTGTTTTAAATGAAGCTATACAAAAGTCACTAACTCAAAGTTTTGATGGTTAGCTATGTTTGGCACTGCAAAATCCGCCCTGGTAGTTCCTGATCCGTTGCTTCCAAAGGAGCACAGAATATGGCTGAAGAACTTAATTTAGATCCTGGTTTCCTGAATTAAATTAAGTTCCTGAAAAAAGTTCCTGTTGTGAAACTCCTACTGAACCGCTAAGCACAGTACTGTGGACAATCCTGGGTGAGTATAAGAGACTACATGCCAGGAGGGAGGATGTCGGAAAAACCTCCTCCACCTTTTGCATCTTCCTCCTCTGCAGCATCAAAGTTAAAAAGTGAGCACTGAGTGTGCATCTTTGTGTCTGTCCACAGCTAATCTTGCATTCTTCTAAGGGCAAAACTGCATAATATGTTGTGTGTGGCAGTTATGGCTGCATGCTCAAGGAACTCTTGTTGTATGCAGGGACTCTCACTTTTCTCAAAAAATACCTTTTACTGGTATTGTTTTAAACTCACTACTCTTAACCGGCCCGGTCTGTAGGTGCCACTAGTGATAACTCTACTTCTACTCCACGCCTAAAGACACAGTGGAGGAAAACTGTTTGCTCACTGTTGACATTGGGTTTGCTAACCGCTAACAGCTAACGGAACTACCAGTACACACCAGTGAGTACATTGCCGCAACTCAGCCGCTGCTATGCAGGCAGACAGCTTGGTGATCTTCATTTTGTTTTGGGTCTTATACAACAACTTTAAGCCGATTGCCTGCATAAATCGTTGCTTGTAGTTGAGTTTGAAAGAAGCACTTTTTACGACTCCTTTCAGCCCATTAGTGTCTAGACAGGGGGTTAGCCAACTGTGGGTTGTATTCATTCAATCACAAAGAAGTGCATCAAAAACTGCAAGTTGGTATATGATTTTCCTTCACTTTGGTTTTGAAGTAAATCTTCATGTTAACTTATGCATTTTAAGACTGCAAATGCATGTGTTTTTCTTTTTCTTTTTCATTTACAGTTGCCTTATCAGAAGCGATATCACGACTTGATGAACATCGTCTTCTCTCCGCTCTGTCTGAGTCCTCGCCGGCTCTGGACGAGGCCTCAGAGGGCGACAGCACCATGTAAACATTCCCAGCCCTCTGAATCCGTCTGTCTGCTGGGGGTGATGCATCTGTCCGGCCCGTTTGTTTACCGTCCGAAGAATGTTAAGAATATAGGCTTCGGTCTATGGATGTGTGTGTGTGTGTGTGTGTGTGTGTGTGTGTGTGTGTGTGTGTGTGTGTGTGTGTGTGTGTGTGTGTGTGTGTGTGTGTGTGTGTGTGTGTGTGTGTGTGTGTGTGTGTGTGTGTGTGTGTGTAATTTCATGTCCATGTGACCATGTGCACTTAAAATAGAGAGTGTGAGGAGGCCAGGGGGACAAATGGGAGGGGCGGGGTCACAAGTTTTGTTGCCTCTTGTATCGTCTTAATGTTCGTAATGATCCAATGGGATGTGGATCTGGTGAATATTGCACAGTGTTTAGTCTACCAATCACCACGGTGACAAAGAGTCTAGGTTTAGGGGGGTGGGAGGTGGAGGCAGAGGGTGGGGGTCAGAGTAGTTAGTGGTGTTGTGGGTCATGGAGGACTGCACTGCAAAAAGAATAAAAAAATACACCCAATAAAGCAGCAAAGGAACAAGCTCTGCTGTCATTGTGACATTGTAGGTTTTGCCTCGTTAGCTATGACTTTCCATCAACAGGAAGTGACACGTTTAAAATTGAGAAGAAAACTAAAAACGTTTTATAAGATAATATAGAACTTTATTAATCCAAAAGGAAATTCTTGTGCCAATGATTAAATATCAAAGATTACAATAGAAGAAATATATAAACGTAGATGAAAAATAAAAAATTAATTAATGGTATAAGAAATAAAGGTAATTATAGATTTTTTTCTATCTACTAAAATAGGAAAAGTATATTACAACAACATGAGATTAAAAACAATAGTAAAAATATGTGCATCAGAAGTAATACTAAGACTAGTGCCGAATGGAAACAAAAATAGAAAAGTAATATTGAGGGTAATTTGGCAATGATATTGAAAAGACAGCAATGACTGAGTGCTGCATGAGGAGAGACCTGCTGAGCGTCACAGACTGGCTTGGCTGCACATGAGTGGGGCCATGTGTTGTTTATTGAAGATGTATTGTTCGTTTTCTGAATACGGAAATTCAGATATGTCTCGTATGTCTTAACCTCGTAGCCTGGTCCTTATAAGCATGACCATAAAACTGTTAAAACCTATATACCTTTGTTTCAAGGTCTAATAAATGTAATTACATATATTCAAACTAATGCAAAAGACGATGCTGTGAAGTCTAAAAAACATGGTTTCTAAAATATTTTTGCCCAGTTTGAGGATTCACATACGAGAAACACATTCCAGCCAAGGATTTCACAGTATTCCACTGATCAACAGGTGGCAGTAACATGTCAAGAAACACATAAATGTGCCAAGAAAGCAAGTTAAGGGGACTGCGTTCTGGTGAACCAGGAGGCCACCCGCGGGTCTGATAAGTGAAGCCTATGCAAAAATGTCTGAAACGGGAAGTCTCTCTCCTGGCCAGCAGGGGGCGACTCCTCTGGTTGCAAAAATGAGTCTGATTGTATAGAAGTCTATGAGAAAATGACTTTACTCCTCACTTTATTTATTCCCTCAGTAAACATTGTAAACATGAGTTTATGGTCTCAATCTCTAGTTTCAAGTCTTCTTCAATACAGCATGATGTTCACTTAGTAAATTAAGCTCCATTTAGAGTCGAATAGACCATAAAGCAGGGTATGCTTTAGGGCGGGGCTACCTTGTGCGTCTGTGAGTTGTCCGTGTTTTTGTTTTACAACTTTAACTCTTTCACAGTGTGTTTTAGTTTCATGAAAGTTAATTGTAACCTTCTCACTTCTGGCTGAAAAAAAAAAAAAAAAAGATGGAGACGGCAGAACATATATAGAGTAGGCAGAGTATATTATTTTATGCTGTATATATATATATATATATATATACAGTATAATATAATATACAGTAAACATGGATGTTAACAATGCAAGTTTCACATTTTTACAAAAATGGCTTAACCTGGGAATTGACTCAGGACGTCATGGCCCAAGAAATTACTTGTGACTTGGAAAACAATGACTTTGTTCCATTTCTCAAGCATACTGTATAAATGTTATCAAACACTGTTGTTAAAAAAGGTTTTACTCAATTCTTTCAAAAATATTAAGGGGGAATGTAAATAGCTAAATTGGTGGTGAAGATGTTAAAATAAATTAAACTTAATCTGCCAGTGTCAAGACAAAAAAAATGCTGAAACCAATCCAAAGCTCAATGAGAAGTATTTAAAAACTGGTTTGGGATATATATATATATATATATATATATATATATATATATATATATATATATATATATATATATGTATATATTTATAAGTGTTATTGCTGAATGTTCACAAAATATTGTTTCCATGGTGCGTTTTTTGCAGTGTGTGTTATTATGAGGTGGACAGCAGTCTCTGTGACACACACACACACACACACACACACACACACACACACACACACACACACACACACACACACACACACACACCTCCAGCATTCATGCACAGCTGCTCTGGACAGTTTAAACCCTTGCTAACTGTGAAAGGTAATTCACAGGCTGCACTCTTACAGTAACACACATTCATTCTCAGGATCCACAGAATCACTTCGGATGGTTAAAACTCTTGGGTTTGGGTCGACCGACTACTTTCTCTATTAGCATCTATTAGCATTGTGTTCATTTGCATCTAACAGAGCAAGGACATAGAGGACATCTGAGGAGGACAGCTGAGATGTCAAGCATTGCTATACGTTAAGATCAAGCTCTTCTAAAGGTGAATAACCTGTACACTATTAATTAATTACTGTACTATTAATAAATTATATGACCTTCTCCAAACTGATCATAGTTGCTCTAATCATATTAAACCTGAATATGTCTGTGTATGTTTATCCAGGAAGAATTTAAATCTATTTTTCCTCCAAAACATTTGCAAGTATTAAGCTTGTCTCATCATCATATTAATACAACATTCTGATGCATACAAACCTTTTTTAGTTCTATATTGACTAATAGTGTCAGAATAGAAGGTTTTTATGCTGTCAGGTGTAAAAAGATGTACAAGAAGATTAAAGTTTAAACATTTCCAAGTCTGCAACAATCCCTTGTTCTGTTTTGAAGACTCTTCCAAAAGACTAAGAAGAGGAAATTTCCGATTTTAGGACAAAAATAAAATTGCCAATTCATTAACCTCTAAACCAATTAAAACATATTGGTCCTTGAACATGAGAATTATGAAACAAAGATCGGCTGTTAGGTTATGACTAATAGTGAATTAGATTTTTTTTAGTTGGTCTTTTTAGGCCAAACAAGGTAGCTCTTTTGTTTCTTCCAATGACTGAACATGCCTGTAAGGTCGCTGTCCGACACAACAGACGACATCCACTCAAGAGTTATAGATCCTATTCACCCTTTCAATGAACCTTGAGATGCACTTAGGGTTTGTTTCCAGCAGCCGTATATCAAGACTAACAACGGTGGAGATCCTCTTCACAGGAAGGCCTGGCATGAGTTTAACTCCCAGTGCTGCCCACTAGTGGAAGAGGAGGAGTCTGGTGTTACTACATGAAAAGTCCAACATGAGCCTCATATGGCTCCACCTTCATCCTGCAGCAAATGAGAGATTTGTACATTGTGTTACAGTGGCCTTTAGAGATGCAGCAACTGATAAATATTTTTTTATTTAAGCTTTATTTGACAATATTTTTCTCTTTAAAATGCCAGAAAATAAAAAGACCAACAGACTAAAATCTAATGATATTATGTTAATAATGATATAAAACGGCAGAAAATCCTCACACTTTTGCTTAGATAATTGATAATTGAATGAATGCTCTGATAAAAGTCCTTTAGACCGAAAGCTAAAATAAAGTGTTCTCTGCATAGATTTAAATGTATATATATTTTACAAGTTTGAGCTTTTTTGATACTTCCAGCACCTTATTTAAAATAAAGCCGGGTGAAGCAAGTTTTTCTGCATTTACCTGCTTAAATAATAAAATAAATAAAAAAAAATCTTTGCGGTTAATTATGAATCTCATCATTTAAATATTTATATATTGACATATACATTCTAATGAGACTGAAAAACCCATAGTGAGTTTTATTTTGAATAAAGAGACACAAATGTGAGACAAAAACAAAGTGATTAAACATTGTGATTGGATTCAACCGTCCAGCAGAAATGCAGAGAGCTCAGACTCAGGAGACTGTGTCGTTGGCGTTCGGTGAGTGTTTTCGAGCCCTCTGCTATCTGAATGACAAGGTTCAGCAATCAAAGAATTTGTTGACCCTGCCTCCCCTTCACTCACCTCTCCTCCGCTGCCACACCTCCCATCCCTCTCCTCTCTCATTTGTCTGTAATGTGTCAGAGCACGAACAACTGCTCATGCACACAGGCCATGTCCACAGAAATGCAAATAAATGTGAATATATACGTATTTTTTCATGCAAACCATTTTCTGAAAATCCTGTATTGCAGGGCAACAGTATCACTTACAAATAACATTCATGTGCAATTATGTACGTTAAGTAATAACAGTTAAGGGGATAGACAAGCTTTGTGTTGAACTCACTGTTTTTGTCAACTGTCAATGATTTTTAACTGCTTATTCCCTTAAATGTATTTAATTGTATAACCCCCTTTGCAGTGATTTGACTCTGATCTGTGGAAATACACATTTAGTGCTTATTTTTTACTACTTTATCTATTAGGTCTTTAGATTTATCTTCAGTTTGCCAAAAGACTGCATTAGATAATGCCTCATTTGCATATTTAAACATGAAAATCTCTGAAAACGTGTGTTAATATCAGTAACTGGGGAAGTTACTCTCATAGTGAGAAAATATGTGTTTCTGGTTTCAACATTTCGCAGCAGATGACAAACGTTAAGAACAGGGTGTGAGTTTGGATGACAAATTGTAAAGATGTCAAAGACCTGGCTGCTTACGTGGATGTCAGCTCCCCCATCAGGAAATTTATAGAGCATTCAAAAGACACAAAAAGAATCTCCAATGACTGAAACCAGAGTTGAAATAGTTTTGGTTGCTCTTAAAGACACAAAACGTAAAGAAAACTTCACCTCAAACATACACACACACACACACACACACACACACACACACACACACACACACACACACACACACACACACACACACACACACACACACACACACATCACGGAGGGATCAGATAATTCCTGCCCTGCATGCCCTTTTGCCCCTGATCTCTGCCTCCCCTACACACACACACACACACACACACACACACACACACACACACACACACACACACACACACACGCAGCAACATCACCAACCTCCACCTATCCGTCTCTCGCTATCAGTTGCTCCCTGCTGCCGTTGTTGTTGAGGGGTCAGAGTTGTTTGTTTGCCCGGAGGCCCGTCGTCTGATAGCGTGTGTGTGTGTGTGTGTGTGTGTGTGTGTGTGTGTGTGTGTGTGTGTGTGTGTCGGACTACGCCTCCCCGCCTCATCTTAACCTGAGCCGTTATCAGCCGACTCCCCGGGCAACTCCAAGCTTGTCTTTTTAAAAGGAACACTTCCCCCTGGAAATTATGGACAGATAGACGGCGTCTCCATCTGTCATGGTGAGAAACCTCAGGGACAGACAGGATGACAGTCAGGCAGATTCCCCTGTACACCAGGTTCAAATCCATCTCATGACCTCTGATTTACATCTCAGGATTCACTCATTAAGATAATCAAGGCCTCATCCTTTTCACTTTTTTACCTATTTTTCACATACATAGATTATTTCTTAATCTATGTGATCTAAACAATAAAGTTGTTCTGTAAACTACAAGCATCGCTGGAATGTTGACCTCTTCACACTTTTTCCTTCTCAATGCATATTTGAAAGTAGGTGCTTCTACATCCCCACTCATCCAAAAGTGGTTGTGTTTATTGCAGACACTCCGAGTGGAGTTTATGTTTATATGAAACAAGTGGTCCTGTGGTGAGAGCAGATCTGAAAATGTTTTCTTGATAGAAAACTAGGACCAAAAATGATGAGAAAACACAAATAGGCTGCAGACATTGCACCTGAATCCCTCCACTGCAAGACATGTTAGCGACAAAATTGCTTCATCATTTATGTGATATTTTTCTAAGTTGTCACTTGACTTATCGTTATGCAACGGTTTGTAGGATATCTTGCAAAAAGTTCCTACTCATTTTTAATGCATTTTCCTTAGAAATTTAGCAACACGTGTCATTTTTTGCTTGTTACACGAATACAGTCTTTTCAAAATAAACTTCCGTCTTCAAAAGACACAACTTTATTCGGTTTCAGCAGCAAAACTACTAAGTAATTTTTAGAAAAAGATAATGGCTTGGGTTAAAATAACTACGGGAGTTATGTTATAAATATATCAATGTTGTGATTTCTGGTTATACACAGGACACAAACAGTGATCTCCTGGACAAAAGTCCAGTGTTTTACCCGCTCATCTCCACCGACTGCCTCCCTATATTTGTAGCTCTTTTACGTCCTTGTATGAGATCACATGGAGTAAACACAATTTACAGTGCATTACATTTCATAGGTAAAGGTACGAAAAGAGAATGTAAACAACCTCAATACATAGACCAACGCCACTAGCATGGCTTAAAACAACACCAGGTTGTACCACAAACATCAAACTATTCTTTCAGAGTCATAAAAAACATAATTTTGTAAAACAAGTGACAAAATTTGCCTGTCTATGGTGAAAAAATAAAGCTATAGTAGCTCAAAATAAGAAAATACAATTAAATATTTAAGAAAAAATAGGAAAATCAAACTTTAAGCATAAAGACTTAAAAAAACCCAGAAATGATAGTGGATGAAAAACAAAATAAGATAATTGAAAATCAGACTTTTCAGGCTGTAAAATGTTAATGAGTTTGACAGTGAATACCAAAACAATAAAAGTAACTTTTTTCAGTTGTGCTCATTTATTATTCAATATTTCCAAACATAAAAAAAAAATGACACTAATCCCATTTGGGCTTTCAGAAACCTCCGTCACCTCAGTCAGCTGGCTGCAAGTGAAGCCGTCCGTGTGACCGCAAGAAAAAAAACACTGTGATAAAATGACTCCCCCAACACTGGATAAAACCCAGCGGGGAGGGGGGAGGGGGGAGTGCCAACCACCTGATTAAGCAACATGGAGGAAATGAGGGGAAGCAAAGGGCTCCATTTTCTCCAGGAGAAGGAAGGAAAGTCTGAGAAGAAAGAATGGGAGGGGATGACCGAGGTGGGGGGGAGTAGGGGGTGTAGGTGTAAGCGTTGTACATATGTGTGTGTAGGGGGTTGTTGGAGGGTGTGCAGGGTTAAAGTCACAGATTTTAAATCAGTTTCTTGGCCTTTAACGGGCGCAACAGAAGCCCACTATGAGCGAGCAGAACAAAGAGGTGCAGCAGTGGCCTCGACCAATTAACATTCCTGCAGCCTTTATGAGCCGCCGGGACACGCCCCTCCACTCACACCTCGTAAAAGTCACAAACATCAATTCTTGCAAACCATAACTGTCATTATAATCCCATTAAAAACAACCCACTGAGCAATTTACAGTGAACACCGGGGCCGAGTGTGCCAGCAGAGGTAAGAGGGAATCGCCTCAACCGGAACGCAAGATGGACTGAAAACTAATGGGGAAGTCTATTGGGAGTAATTTGACAAAAAAAATATGACATGATAGTGACTCCATAAGTTCACGGGGCAAAGTGAACACAAAATGAGCTCAAATCTCTTGTTCGCCATCTTTCTGCAAAGCATCTAGCTGACCACACAGTACAGATGTTGCCATTTAAAGCTGCATTTGTCATGTTTGGCCACTAGGGGGCAATAAAAAACACCAAAACAAGTTGATAAAAACATAGCCACCACTTTAATAATTGCATGCAAGTCCAATATTTGTGCTCCTTTAGCTCTGGTTTGGTCTCCACCAACTCCTGACAAAAATATCCATCTCTTTAGCTGCTTAATGTTCCACTTCTTTCACCTGCTCGCTAACTTTGTCTGTTTTTTTCTGCTGGAAAGGGATGCCTATGAAAGTTAAGTGGCTGAAACTCTCATGCTGATTTTAAACCAGATCAAAAGACAGTTGTAAGATTATTCTCTGTGATTTCAGCATGAATTCAACTCCTAATATTAGCATTCAGCTAAGTAACATACACATGAGGCATGACAACTCTGGCAGTTTGGTGGAGGCCCAGTTTTGCCAGGAACAGAAAGCAAAAACAAGAAATACTAGGTAAATATTATGAGTTAAGAATTAAAAAAATTCTAGTTAGTAAGTCAAAAATGTGAGATACTAAGTCAAACTTTTAACTGAAGAATATTGACTTAGTAAGTGACATTTTTTATTTAAAATCAGAAGTAAAATTATGATTATTTCAGAATTTTGACATGATATTTTCTATTATTCATGTTTAACATTTAATCTACTTTCTATATTTTGTTTAACTGGAGAAAATTAGCTGATTTATGTCTGAGAAATCCTATAATAACAGAAACACCTAACAAAAAGTGTCTAAAATCTCATTTAAAAGCCCTGCAGCGAAGTTAGAGTCACATCCTGTTGTTTTTCAGTTGAGACCTCAACACTTTCTGTGATTCACAAGGGGGTGGACAAAATAATAAAGGCATCAAAACAATACAATGTGGAAGTGAATTAACTGGTAGTGCTTTATTTTACAATTGCATAGGAAGTAAGTAATTAAGTAATAAATAAGAACTGTGTCATGTGTTACCATTTCTCGAGAAAACAGGAATTTCCTAGAAAGAGAAAAATATTTATACATTTTTAATTATTTACTGGAATTTGTACTACCTATAAATATGGAATTTCTTGCCTGTAGACACATTTTTATTTTTTCTACACTACAGCAAATAATCATTATCGATATTTTCCCTATAATAAGTACCAAATGCATCCTTCTTTCCAGGAAACTGTGTCTCCACTAAATCATAATACAAATGAAGTTGCTGAGTGCCACATAGCAGCGTGTGTCAGCTTTAATAGGTCTGAGAAGTCCTTCATTGTCATAAGTGAGTTTTTCAAAGCAACGCGTGATCTGAAAACTTACAGAGGCAGAAAGACGACAGATACTCGACGTCGGTGCTTCTGGACCGTCGGTCTAAAACATGTTTCTGAGAAAAGCTTCATTAACTGTGAAGTGTTTTTTGTTATTTTGTCCTCCTGCCAGTGAGGTGAGACGTGACTTAAGACGCTGCACATCATTGGTCTGATGCTCTGTGACCCCACATGACCTCAACCAGCTCTAAAAACCAACCGGCTCAATGTGAAGTGTGTGGCTCCCTCTAGCAGCTGTGTTAGGCATTTGTGTGTTATACATTTTATAATAATATATATTATTTTTTTACCTTCTCAAAACAACATGCTGTATGGATGCACAAAAAAAAAATACATTTAATCTATTTTATTTACAATGAATCATAAATTAAGTAAATTTAACTTTTTAAATGTGACATTAGCAAATAAGCCAAATAAAGAAAATTAAGTAAACAAAGTAAATGTGCATTTATATATATATATATATACTGTAAATAAAGCAAAATAAAACTAGTAATGCTGTATCTTGTATTTCTTTTTTATGATTTAAGTTGGGATTTATCTTAATTGCTAAATGCACTTTTGATAAATAGTAAACTTTGCCAGTTATTAAAAACAACATAACAAAAAGTTTTTAAAACATCTATAAAGCAGGCTGCCTGATAATTAAAACCAGTGATGTTGCTGTGAAAATCTATGGCTCGAGTTTTTCAGTCTTTTTGGGCTGTTTGTATCATTATTCTCTCCTAAAGGGCTTCAGTCTAGAATGTACTTGTAACATGTTACAGGTGAAGCAGGTTTGGGTTCATTGAAATATGCAACAGCCCTGGAAGTGACGACGAGTGAGGTGAGAGGTCATGTGTTCTTGGCGCTGATCAGAACGATGGGGATTTTTCTTTCGCTCATCTCTCTGGACATCTGACACCAGCTGCAAGACGCACAGCAGGTGGCGTACAGGCAGTCCCTGCACATGGTGTCCTGCAAGAAAAATACAATGATTTCTGGTCAACAGGTGTTGAATTTTTCACATATATTTTTATACATATTTCCTTCGTCTGTTTAGTCATTTTCTCCCTCCAAATTCATTTCTTCATGTTGTCTCAGGAGGAACAAAACATGCTTTTTTTTTTTCATTTTTATGCACATCAACTGGCCAAAACTATGAGGTCAATTTAAAGGATCAAAGTCTGGAAAATGTTTCATATTTGGAAAAAAGGAAATGTAGGAACCCTAAAATCTGGAAATATGTATTATTCTTGGTTTGAAGATAAAGATAAAGTGTTTTTTATTGTCATTGTAGTGAACAACGAAATTCCGTTTGGCAGCTCTCAGCTAGCCAGCAGCAGTGTATAATAGTAATAATAATAATAACAACAATGTACAACATAAAAATATACAAAAGGAATAAAACACGTTACTATGTACAGCAATGATATGTACATGTCAATATTGCATATTTATATCTGATTTTTTCTCTTACTGTATCATTTCTATGTTAATTTTCTGAATTGAATTCACAAACTTGTCCAATCTAAAATATTAATGATTTTTAATGATTTTTCAAAGGCATTTTATCAGGTAAATACATCTGTTTTTGTGCTACTACATACTGCAGGCCTTGTGCGTTCTTCATCAAATGTGTAAATGTCACACACATATACCTTTGCTGTGCTATGTTATTTAGTACGTGATAATAAAGGTTGTAGCTTTACTAATACTTGATATTTCAAGTCTATTTAAGTAGTTTTGTTTGTGAACCATTAAGTATGGTGGCAGTTGATAAAACACAAGTTTTCAAAACCCAATTCAAGAAGTGTGATTGTCCCTGTCAAAATTTACGTAACCCATACATTTGATATGCTCTTCTTCTCTTAAGCATATGGGAATTGTGAAATAGATCAATATCAGAGCTGGTAACACCTGGAAATGTAACACTTCCTGAGCTTCACTCTTCTTATGCAAGTTATAGAGGACTTGTTTATTTTAAACGTTTAGTGGGTGACTTTTCTCCCTTCAATTTCCATTAAATAACAGATAGGGAAAGATGGGATTTGAAGGCAACCACAGGGCTCTAAGATTTGAATTTTGGCCTTACTTTGATGCCATAGCGCTGCCGCATGGAGACCCTCATGGACATGTTGATGGGAGGGATGATGCCAAAGATGTCCAGCAGTGGGAGACAAACACACTGTCCGTATCTCTTGGTGGTTATGCAGGCGAAGCAGGGACAGCACCAGAAAGCGAAGCAACCTTAACCAGCAGAAACATGGACAGATAAACACACTGGTACAGATAAAAGAAAAACAAACAACGAATCAAGATATGAGGAAGATAATGGATGTCCTGTTCTTTCTCTGTCTTCTGTCATTCCAACACTAATGAGTCATTCTTTCTCTTATTTCAGATGTGTTGGTCTAATCATGAACATGGATTTGTGTCTGTCTCATTTTGGAGTTTCTTTGGTTTTTAAATTAACAAATAAGATTGAATAGAATACCATGTGTTTAATAAGATAATATAAAAAAAAGATAAGATATAAAATATGACTTTATTAATCCCGAAGGTAATTATTTTAATTAGGTAATTAGTTTTCAACAGAAAAATATTTTTAGAAATTGAATAAAAATAAACATAAATGAACAATAGAATAAAAGTAATTAAGTGTAAAATAAGAAATACTGACACCATTGCAAAATAGAATAGAAAATAAATAAGAGTATGGTAAATAAATAAAGTAAAAATTCGACTAAAATAGAAAAAAATAAATCACAACAAAGATTGAAGATATAAAGTGTATAAGAAGTGATACTGACACCAGTGCCTAAAAAATACTAAAATAGAAAGTTAAATGGAGCATGATAATGAGAGAGATATTGTCAATAATAATAATGTAGCTGGTCATCAGTTTGTGTTTTGAATTTATTGTAAAACTACAGAGAAAGACTTGTTTGAGATCATCAAACCGTTGAACGATTAGTAATAGTGATTTCATAAACCTTTTCATCAGTTAAGCGTCCAGCACTTGTGTGATAATATAACTTACACTCGGGTATGTCTTGACAGCAGTCACATATCCCAGATCCCCACTTGTCAGACCCTTGGGCGTCCATCACAGGCTGAGGCTGCCTGATCACCATCTTTGAAGTCATGACGGCTTCTAAAGGAGGAAACCAGGATGTAGAGTTCACGTTACATGTGCTTACTAATGTCACTTTTACAAAATACTAGAATACACAAAGTGTGTGAATTCATGGGAGCTGGCTTCAAAATCAAACTAACAAAAGGATAACGAAATGTCAAGTGTGTTTTGTACTTTCAGTGGTAAAAAACCTCTGGAACAAAAGACAATTTTACAGATAAAGAGAATCTTTTCTGTAGGATGTTGTGGTTTGAGAAGAGCTTAATGATAGCTCATTCCTTAGAAGTTGATGAGGATACAGATGCTTGAAAGGTATCTGCATAAGAAATAAAATGCTAAAAGTCTAAATAGTACACATTAGACTGACTGGACATACAAATAACAAATGTAATTCTAATAATATTTCATGGCAAATTGCTTTAAAGCAAATGTCACAAAGTGCTTTACAAAGAAAAACTAAAATCATTACATGTAAGACAAATCGGATGACACAAATATGGACAGGTTAAGACTAATAAAAGAATATATGTATACAGACTCGTATTTGTGTATTATAATTAGGAGGTTTGCTCCTAAAACAATCACATTTAACGACTCACCTGTGTATTCGTGCGATGAGAGAGCTCTGGGTCGGACGTCCTGTCACAGCTGATATCTGCACTGTTAACCTGTCATTGCTCCGTCTGTTCAGAAATACCTGCAGACAACTGAACACCTGAGAGGACAAACCGGACAGACCAGTCCGTCCTGCGCTCCGCTTGCCTCACTTTACTATTATTAATTCCAAAAAGCAGAGGGCTTGGCCGTGACACGAGCAACGGCAAACACACGTCATGGCATTGTTTCTCCTGAAACACAAAGTTCTGGATGTTATCTTCCTGGAGTTTAACATGTAAACTATTTCAAACAGAGACAAACAATAATGAAAATATGCTTAAACACACCACACTGAGGTTGTCTCAAAGGGTTCACTCACACCTGGTGTTACCATGTGATCTGTATCCAGGTATATTATCTGCAAACACTGCTTACACCTGGTTTTAATAAGCGTTCTTGTTATCTCAACTCTTCGTGCATGATGCTGAGGCATGAAGTGTTTATGCAATATATGCAATATAGTTAGGCAGACTTTGTAAAGGAAGACTTAGGAGCTACTTGTAGTTTTTGACCTGTAGCTAAAGCTAGCAGGAAGAAGATGTGTCAGGTGACCTTTTAGCTTATAGGTGGATATTTTATTTTCTTAAGTCATATAAAAAAAAATATATTTACTCCTGATTGACATCCAATCACCATTAAACCGTATATAGGAAGTGGTTGAGTGACCCATTGGTTTGTGAACGGCCGTTTTGAAGCCTCGAGTTCTGCATTTAGGCGGTGGCCATTTTGGTTTTGGGGATTATTTCATAATTGCAGTGTTATAGCTGACAGCCTGACTTTGACGTTCCTCATCTATTGTTCAAACCTGATTGAAACAACATGCTTGTTTGGATCCAAAATAAACCCAATAAAACCAATCATATAGTAACTCATACAAGTGTTTTCTCTCCTCCATCGTTCAGGTTTGGTTGATTTAATTAATCATGACTTGGTTAAGATTTCAGGCGTCAAACTCCAACACGCCCGAGCATGCCCAACCTCCCACATCTGACCTGCCTAAGAGCTTATTCGCTGGAATAAAAACGTCACGCTTCCTTTGTATTTTATCTGTCAGGAACGGTCTCTTAAACTCAGAGCTTCATTGTGAACTTTGGTTTCTAAACATGGGAGTTGGGGAGCAGCTAAATATCTCTTTCGTCTCATCATTATGTGAATAATTGAACAGGTGGAAGTGAGGCAAACATGTGGTTTTGGGATCAAAAGGTCACCTGTTTGTTCTCCTTTAGAAAGTCGAGGCAGGAATGGCGAAATAAATAAACCTCTCCCATCTTTTAATTGCCATTAAGAAATGAGGAACAACAGCAACTGCAAGCCACAAACCACAGTAAAGGCTGTGGATGTACAAAACACTGGTATTGGCTGAAGTCCACATAAAAATAACGAGCATAGAAGGGCGTTTCAAAAAATGTTGACAGCAGACAAATGCTGATGAATTCATTGGTGGTTAGTTATTTCGCTCTTTCCTCACCCGTAGACATTTGGCGCCTATAAAGATTTAAGATTGTGTCCTAAATACTTTCTGGAAGATTAAATGTAACAAAAAAAAACAGAGATTTGAGTTAACATCAATACTCATAAACAAAAACTCATCTCAGTAGATACACGCCCTACCCTGCATTCCTGTTCAGCTGACAAAGAAACCTGAATGCCTCAGTGATTACCTGCTCCACATCCTTTAAAGTAGAGTGATACATTAAGTCACAGTTACTCACAATGTCAAAGGAGCATTCTGAAAATATAAATAAAATAGTGGAACTGACATTCCCATACAAACCATCGTAGCAGGATGGTCAGAGCGGCGGCCATTTTTATGTGAACTGTTGCTATTGTGACCTTTTTAGAGGGTGGACCTCCTTATAAACTAAACCGACATGCGGCAAGTCACGGACTTAGTGAGGTTAGGTGTAATACTGACGACTAAAACAAACAAAACAACTTAATTCATCATCCACACACTCTTGCCTTAGCGCGGGAAACCACAATGCTATTGCCGAACCACGTCAGTAACTAGTGTAACTAGTCATGTAACTAGTAATCTCTTGTAGTTAATAGAGAATGTCTTTGCGAAAGGGTTCCTGCATGAGATCCAATTCATATATTGAACCAAACATACAGACAATGACTTTGACCCTGCTCCTCAGTTGCAAAGGCTGGATGTCACTCAACAAAAACGCACACCTTAAACCTTTGTGTATGTATGCTAGAGGATATTTAATTGTTTTCAAATTTGAAATAAAAACTGGTCATTTTGTGGGGGGATTGCCTTCTTCGAGAGAGTCAGGTGCACAATCAGGACCTTATTTGTTTTTTATCCCCATTTTATTTTTCACTTTTGTGTTAATGTTAGAGTTTCAGAACTGTCCTCACCTCTCATTGACCTTGTTTACTTTAAACTGGGTTCATCATCAGCTTCCTGCAGCAGGACAAATGACTTATTTGTGGAAATCCAAACATAATGTGGGCTAGCTACCGATGTTAATGTGGAAATAGTGGGGTATTTCTGAAGTAAATACATAAGCCTCCATTAAATAATTAAATGCTGAGACTTTCTTTGACCACACTGTCATATTGAAATCATTCCCTAACAGCTCATCTGCAACAGTTGCTCTACTTCATTCATGTCCATAAAAGCAGGAATAAGAGAGAGAGGGTCAGCAGAAACATGAGAAACTCTTTGCTTTTTACTGAACAACTTTGTGACAGATCTTTAACTTAAGCTTGCCCGTAGGCACAAAGTAAGTAGCTGTCAAAGTTATTGTCACAGGAAAAATGCAAGAAATGTGAGCAATCTAAATGGTGACACTGATGAAAAGGCTTTAAGAATTTATGAGGTAAGACTCATTGAGATTTATGTATTATTTTTTCCTTATTTGAATATTATGCCTTGAAGTATTTTTCTTGTCGATGAATAAAAAAAACCCCAACATATTTCCCAATACTTTCTGAAGATTAATCAGTTTATAGCATAAATATACAGCTTGTTTTTTGTTGTTTCTAAAGAATGTAATGATTTTAGTTTTTCTTTGTTGTTTCTAAAGAAACAAGATTTGTTATTTTCATCAATGTATTGTTTGATTTGTTCTTTTCAAGGGATTTGACAAATATGAGTTTGAATTCAGCAGCTTTCCCATTACCTTTGACCCAGATTGACCGTGAGCCAGCAGAAACTGAGTGAAACCCGGCTTTACTGTGACACAGCTCTCAATTGTTCCCTCTGTACAGGTCTATTTGAGGAGCTCTATTAATGGAGGGGAAAGCTGCTAGTGGAATAGTCAAAAGCAGTTAGGATTACAACAACCTCGTGCTCTTGACTTGTATATTAATACTTGTTCATGCAAGTGCAACAGGCTGCTGCAAACATTTTAATAGAAAATAACACAATGCAGTTAATCAAAGACAATAAAAACACCTGGGTTGTATTTTGAGACAATATATTATTAATCAAATATGTGGTCACTCAACAGACACGCAGACCTTAAACCATTGGTGTCCAACCAGTTGAACTCCAGAGGAGGTGAAGAACAGAGAGCGACTGTCTGAACAGAGCAAACAGACAGCAGAGCAGCAGCCCCAAAGAATGAGGTCACAGTCCAACTACAGTCAATATAATCTTCACCTTTTGTACGAAATCCCCCAAAGGTGGTCGAGTTCAGCAATAAGCGGATTGAGTGCAGATAAAACAGGATTGTAAGATTAATTTGAAAGACATGATGCATGCAGCCGCTACAGGAAACCTGTCTTCTAAATGTTCTGCTTATTAACAACTTATTTGAAACAAATATGTTTTGAAAGGAAAGCAATAGCGCTAAATAAAAAGGAAACATTTTCTTAGTTTTCCCCAAAATATCCTCTCCTGCGATTTTTGTTTATGTTTCTGTATTAGCAACTCAGTTAGTTAGTAAAAAGGTCTGAATATTGAAAATGTCGGCATTTACGTTTTCAGTATTTTGAATTAAACCTGCATTATTATCTGCCACTAGGGGGCGAAAATGTTAGCAAACTGTTTTAAATATCGAGTAAACACAGAGCAACATTCATTTAAAGTTATGTTTCTGGCCACCTGATGAAGTCTGTAGAAGCTCTGTTTTGGTCTCCACCAGCTCCTGTCAAAAACATATCTGTTTCTTAAGCTGCTAAATGCTCCACTTTGTTCACCAGCTAGTCTCATACTTTGTCAGTCCATGGTTTGGTGCTGGGCAGGAAGCATAGTGGGTTAATCAGAGCTTTTTTCCGCCTAAAACAGCTGCCAAAGACATTCTCGGGCTGGAGAAGAAGCTTCAAAGGTGATATGGACGAAAGCATAACAGCTACAACTCACACATGAACAGATACGTACATCTCCATAACAACTAAGAATCTGAAGATGAATACCACGTGCCATGATTGAATGCTCAAGAACGAGCTTGACAATTGACTTGGATTTTTTTTTTCACTTCTTTTCTATTGCTTCGGTGTTTCAATGTTAAATGCAAAATATACAATAGGACATGCAATATTTTACAATTGCACTACTACTGTTATACTTTTATAGTTATGCATGACCCAGTTTCTCTTGATTTCATTCATTACAGATTTCTACCACATAGTTGACAATATTCAGAACTGAACTTTGCACCAGTAAAGCTCACTTATATAGTGAGAGAGGGGGGAGAAAGAGAGAGAGAGGAGAGAGAAAGGGGGTCAGACAGAGAGAGCAGTAGTGACTCATTAATTCCCGAGAGGAAAGAAGAGACGACAGAAATGAGGATCTCCCACTGAAATCTGGTATTACCTGAATATACACCTGTGCGACAATTTATGTGAATACTTATATGTAAAAAAAAAAAAAAATGTAAATATGCAGAAAAACTGAGGCTATTTTTTGCATGATTGCTACATGCTTTTAGATACATATTTACATATGCAGATAAGACATCTGATGAAGAAACACCTCATAAACTGGTGTGAGCACATGTGGTTGGACATTTGCACACGTGGTTACTACTTAGATTAAGTAAAATATACTTAAAAGACTTCTTAAAATGAGCTTGTTTGTTGTAATCAGGATGGATTGATGAGATTGGTGAGATTTAATAGCTTCAAAGAGTTGCTAAAAGCTTGAATGAAATGAATCATTTAGCAAACCTGTTTTTATTTCCCTTTAAGTAGCTTAAAGGTCTGAAAAAATATTTTACTTTGTCTAAAATTACCAGATGTATTCTGCATGAACTTGTTTTAACTCTTCGCTACTATTTATGATGTTTTTATAGAGTGAAGCATTAAACTCAAGACTTTTTTATGGCTGCTACATTCCATCAAATTAAAATGATGTATTGTTTTTGCAAATTGCGGGCTAATGATTAAGGAATAGTTTGGAAACGTTGGAATCTCAACTAGAATTTTTTTTTTCTTCATCCAGCCCCTCTGCAGCCCTGAGCTTCCTGCACATCCAGCACTTCCTCAGTCTGCTCTCCACAACTGAAGACTCCACAATTCTGCATCCACCGCTTCAGTACCAACAGGTTAGTTCAAATCGGTTGGTTCATTTACACATTGAAACATGACTAAACATGGAGAAAAAGGAGAAAAAGCTCTATTCAAGAGTGTGTGATCTGACATTGACTGTACTGGTTTCTCTTGTGACAGTCTTTCACTTGACCTCTACCTCCTCCTAGTGGAGAACTGATGAAAACACAGAGACTGTCTCAGCTGCAGCATTAATGTCTCAGAATATTTCAGCATCTTCCAGCTCGTTGATACACAATAAGAAACCATATAGCAACCATGAACTTAGTGAAACATTTAGTAGCTAAAGAGCCGTATATATGTGTTTTTCTGAGGAGTTGATGGAGACCAAAACAGAGCTAAAACTAGAGTTAATAATGGATTTAAGTTCATTGCGAAGATAGAAACTTGACTCCGAATGAATCCTAATATTGCTGATTTAGGCCTCGACTACACATGGCTTCGATTTATTCTCGTTCTTTTCCTTTTAATCTAAAAATGCATTACTTAGTGTTCCAGGTTTCCCAACTTTTTGCACCATTTAAAAAGAAGCGCGGCTTGCAACTTAACAATAAAAAAGAAGCAAATTGAGAAAAGAGTATGATTAATAAGCTTTTAGTACCAGAATTTTATTTGTTATCCTTTGGCGGCCTTTGACCCCCAAGTTGGGAACCAATGATGTAATCTTATTTGACATTATGGCTTCTGATCTAAGGTTTTAATGTGATTTGCAGGTGCTTTAGTACCTGCAAGTGTTCCTGACACATCGGGACATCAGGGGGGATGGAGGATAGCAGTAAGCCAGAGACGGTGCCTCCTGGCTTTGGTGGGATGTCGGCCATGTCTGGGCCTCTGCTCCCAGCCTCCCTGGAGAAGCTGCACAGCCAGACGGACTCCCTCCTCACTGCAGCCCGGCTTGTCCGCAGAGGTTGGACGGAGGAGGGGAAGAAGACAGGGTGGCAAGTTTCCTGTTTTGACTCCTCACGTCGACCATCTGTCTCCGGGTCAGATGGAAATCAGGGTCCAAAAGGTGGTGCGGAGAGAGGAACGGGCTCTGAAAAACAGGAAGATGAAGCAAAACGGACTGAAAGTGCATTCTCAGCTAACAGACAAGCAGAAAGACAGACAGGCATTCGTATCTTGGTGTCCGGCTGTCGCACCACATTCAGACAATCCAGGAGGTTCAAGGCCCCGATACTACCGGTCATCGCCGAGATCTAGACTATAGCTGACCTTTGTTACAGAAGGGACAATGAATTAAAGGCAAAGGTGCATAAACAACATATTTGGTTATGATAAGAGCTCTACAATATGCAGACTTTATTTAAACCTTGAGGAATTTGCTGGTGTTAATACTGTTGATGTAAACATGAGATTAAATTGACTTTTTTCATAAATGTGCAAATATGTACTAATGTATAACTGTGTGTTGGTGTTGTGTTCTTGTAAAAAAAAAACATTAAAGGTGCAGTCGAATCAATATGGAAACAACTGTGTTTATTATTGTTGTCTGGTCCTGTCATGCACAAAGATCCTATGCATACAAAACTTAACTGTACAAGACAAGTTTATATATATTCAGATTATGTTAAGGGGGAATTGGAGGGGCAGTAGAGCGACAAATAGAAAGATATTACTTCTGTCAGAGCTTCTCCTTTGTGTATGCCAACGACACCTTTATGAGTTTAATCATAAACCCAACACATACCAATATTCTATATAATCCCTATACGTGACACATGCCTCTGTTAGGAAAATATACAGCAACAAAGACATAAATTCAAATTTCACAGTCATTGAGTGAAGTCTTTGAGTGACTATACAGCTCAGAAACAACCCCTCTTAAGACTAAAAGTTTGTCAGGAAGATGGGAGACTAGACTGGATTTGTTTTGTAACAGTTTAACATGTGTCTGCTGATCAGCAACATTTGCTATATGGGCCACATTTGTAACAAAGATTTTGCCTATAGCTATTTCACCCAAAGCCAAAAGCTTTGTGCCTTTTTTCAAAACACAAACAAATGACTGAGATGCAATTTTACTGAAATAACACAACGACAAAAACCATCGTGGTTGTAGCTTTGCCAACCGTACAAATAAACAAATAAACACTATAGATAAAGTATCCAAAATAATATTTGTGTCAATCAATCGCTTCTTTGTGGTTCTTACTGATCTTAATGGAACTATGTTACAACCGTATCCGACTATAGAAAATATACTGTCCACTATACCAGTGGTTCTCAACCTTTTTTCAGTGATGTGAAATATTTTTTCAGCCAAGTACCCCCTAACCAGCGCAAAGCATTTTTGGTTGAAAAAAAGATGTAATACACAGCGCTCTGCCATCAGTGTCTGATTTATTAAACTGTCAACACTGAAGATTGCATTGTTGCATTGAATTCAGTTCATGAACTTACACTTATATTTTATTGGATATTTATTAAATAACTATTTTTAAAGGATTTTAGAATGGATGCTAATTTAAATATATATTTTTTAAATCTCACGTACCCCCTGGAGTACCTTCACCTACCCCCAGGGGTACACGTACCCCCATTTGAGAACCACTGCACTATACTAACGAGGAAGGGCTATATAGGGGGAAGGGCTATATATGTGGAGGAGCCTGACTTGTCATGTGACTCCATCTGACCAATCAACATATTGTCACTCCTCAAACCATGATAGAGATTGGTTAAAGGAAATGCAACTTTATAAAGCTGAAAATTAATTGACAAATCGAATTGATGATGGAGTGCTATTTTAGACATGGAAAATTACCAAAGATAAAGCTACACTGTGGTGTTTTGTATCTTCCATTATCATGTTGTATTTCAATAGATTATCTGAAGGATTAATCAGATTAGTTTTGTCTCATTTAACCACAAAACTTAACAAAACGGATAAAGATTTTCTCAGTAAAGAGACTTGACAATAATAATATGTAATAGATCTCCAGGTTTCTTAAAGTTCCACCATGGAGTCAAATCCGACCAAAATAAAATTAAAAGTTAAAAGTTACTCCCCGTCGGGGAATCGAACCCCGGTCTTCCGCGTGACAGGCGGAGATACTGTCCACTATACTAACGAGGAAGGTCGAGAGACCAAGAGATCCCGAAGGACTGATCAACGTGCTCTCCATATGCATCATTATCTTGCGGATATACATATATATCATTAAGCATTTTTAATGATTATATATATATAGTACAATATAATCATATATGTATATGTATATGTATATGTATATATATATATCATATATATATATATATATATATATATATAGTACAATATAATCATTAAAAATGCTTAATGATATGCATATCCGTGATTATATTGTACTATATATATATATATATATAGTACAATATAATCATTAAAAATGATTATAATGATTATATTGTACTATATATATATATATATATTATATATATATATATATATATATATATATATATATAGTACAATATAATCATTAAAAATGCTTAATGATATGCATATCCGTGCTATATATATATATATAGAGAGAGAGAGAGAGAGAGTGTTTACGTTTATGATTTTGATTGATAAAGTACAATTATGAGTACTTATAGCCAACATCATCATAGTATAGTTTTGTTGATGTATTTTAGAATATGTTTCAGAAAATCTTTCAAACATTCACTCCTTAAAAACCCTTTTATGGAATGATATGTTCAAACCATAATAAAAATGTAACGTGTTATTATCTGTAACGGCGGAATTCAATGCAGTCTTTGAAAGTACAATAATAAGAAAATAAAGTTTCTCCCAGTTGGGAGTAATGCTGTAACAAGTATGTAAAATATTAAAATTAACTAACCATTTAAAGTGTAATTTCCTCATCTTCTTGTATTATCTTGAACAGGTAAACAAGCCATTTAGAAGAGACATACGACTGATATATAACAACTTTGTGTAATAGCATGTGTTAATAAAAACATGAACACGTGTTGAATACTTTATATGAGAACAAATGAATCCATGAGTGAACTGGCCTTATTCTTTTCATTTTCTCTCATCTATTAAATAAACAGAGTGAACTCTAGCCTTACATATTACATTTAAAGTTATAAGCAGAATATCATTATCAGAATATTACAAATATTCAGGCTCTTGAATCCCGGTCGACAAATAAAATAGCATAAGATTAATATCTGCAGTTCACATTTAAACCACATGAGGGAGCCTGAATATAGGTAATATTCTGATAATTATAGTCTGATATAACATAGAATCTAATATGAAATTAGTTTATTCTGTTTATCTAATTGATGAAAGAGAATTGAAAGAATGATGTACTGTGTTCACTCCACCTTAATGGATTAATTTGTTCTCATATAAAGTGTTCAACATGTGAGGGGATGTGCATGAATTCCCAGTATGGAGAATATGAACAATTTACAGAGATAATATGAATCTGTGAATATATGTTTTTATATGTTGAAACTCTTGAATTGAAAATGATTTTTGATTAAATGTTGTTCTTCTGGGAAGTTAAATTGGTTATTTTGTAGAATTTTTGGTCATGACTATAACTTTATTGCTGATACAAGTTTCAATACAAAAGAACCTCACTGTTGTTAAAGAAGACACTTGTTTATATTTAACTTTTTTGGTACTTTTTATTGTATTTTATACAAATGTGAAGTTCACTGAATCATCACAACTTTAGACCAAGTTGAATAATTACAGAAAAATACAGAAAAAGATGAGTGAGAATTTATTTCTAATTTAATTTTTTTATTGAATCAGTTGTTGGATGTTGAACTGTGTGTGGGGTCCGGAGAACCCGGAGAAAACCCACTCACGCCACCCCAGATGTTTGTCGACCACTGAGGTGGCGATGAGAGCTCGAGAGGTGAGACCACCTCCAGGTGAGACCTAGGTGTGGTCAAGATGAAAACCACATAAAAGAGTTTTTCTCTGTTTGGAATTGTGCCGCCGTTGCCTAGGAACGGTTGCCGAGCTGCGGGAGTTGTTTTTGTTTGGCTTCAGCTGTGGTCCAGTGGTTTTGATGTGTGATGTCATGGCTTTGATTCTTTGAAGTAGGACATTTGTTGAAGCCTATATCCAGCCAACATTTCTACTGCTCGTCAGTTTTAACCCAACAGGCGACGAGGACAGTCAGCTCTCAGAGCACAGAGCACAGAAGGTAATCGGCCATAATAAAACGGCAACAAGCACCATGAATAAATCAGAGGAATCACAGAAGATGCAGGAGATGGAGGTCAGTTTTGAAATCCACCCGCTGATCGACTCCTTTTTCATGAAGCTTTCAGCAAAACAGTGGGGACGGTTAAAATCTGGCAGACCAGATGAAATCACCAAAGTTTTGATGGCAGAACTGGTTTTGGAGATGATAACAACGTTGTCCAAAGCCCACGCGACAGAATTAAAGAGCAAAAACATAACGGTGTCTGAAGAAGACGTCAAGGCCAGACTGGGGGAGACGGTCAAATTCTGTTTTAACATTGTTCTGGACATCACAGGCCAAGTCCAGTGCAAAAGCATGGACCGCTTGCTAGACATGATCAACGCAGAGGTCGCGGCCAGTGTCAATTCACACTGGCCGCACATCACTCCCCCCGGAAGACTCGACACAATGGTTCATCACGCCCTGAAAATGGCAAGGAGATTCACGGGCAAGATGAAGAGGATTTTCAGACCTCAAACACAACGGCAGAGAAAAAGCCAAGACCTGGTGATGACCGACCTGGAGTCGCCAGTTGATGAGTCTCCAAAACCAGAAAACTCAGACAGTGATGAGCACTATCAAACACTGGTTTCACCTGTGAGAACAGAAAACCCAGAGAAGGTCCCATCAGACAGCATGACAGAGAGGGAGAGAGTTCAATCACCCCAAGAAATAATTCAGAGGGAGATGAGTAGCATCACTGACTCTCTCTTGGAGGAAATGTCAGACTCTGAGTACAAGAGGTTGCAGTCTGAAAGCTCCCTGGAAATAACAGTTGATGAGGACATCCTTCAAGAGCTGCAGGAATCTGAGGAAGTGGAGGGCAAACAGGAGAGCGAGCCGGCCGAGACAGACAAAGGAAGCAAACTCAAGAGCTTTTTTGGAAAGCACTTTGTCAAAACCTGGCTGAATCGCATGCTGGTTCAACTAAAGACCAAATTTCAGCATCACTCCAACGCTAAAAGCGCCCCTTGACGCTGTCAGACATAAATGACATCATCCCCACCATGACAGCGGACGATGGAACCCCACAGGCCGGAAACCAGGAATGTGTGCTGCCCATGTTAAAGACGATTCCAAAAGGAAAAGCCCTGATCATCACACGGGTGCTGAGTAACTTCATCTTGAGACATGTGACGGAGAGGAAGCCACCCAAGGGAGCGTCTAGAGGGAGTGAGTCAGACGGGACCCTCAGCGTTCCTCAGTCTCAAGCTGACATGTACGCTGAGATTTGGGACAAAGTGTGGAACTTCCTGGGTCTGTTGGAGTGGTGGCAAAACACTCAGGTGGACCGTCTCGCTAAAAAGATGAGACGCGCCTTAAAGGCCAACGAGTCACCAGCACTGACACCACCACGGAGACAAGCACGGACACCATCACCGACACCGTCACCGGCACAGACACCATCACCGATACCGACCCCGGCACGGACACCATCACCGATACCGACCCCGGCACGGACACCATCACCGATACCGACCCCGGCACGGACACCATCACCTGACGTCGTCCACCAGAAGAGCGCTGCTCCGCCGAATCGTGCTTCTCCGGCGCCGGATAACACAGTGCAGGATGCAAAGCGGAAGATCAAAGCACAGAAGGTAATCGGCCATAATGAAACGGCAACAAGCACCATAAATGAATCAAAGAAGCACAGAAGGAGCAGGTGATGGAGGTCTCTTTTGAAATTCACCCACTGATCGACTCCTTTTTTAAGAGGCTTTCAGCAGAACAGTGGGGACTGTTAAAATCCGGCACCCCAGATGACACCACCAACGTTTTGATGGCAGAACTGGTTTTGGAGGTGATAACAACGTTGTCCAAAGCCTACGAGACAGAATTAGGGAGCAAAGACATGTCGGTGTCTGAAGAAGACGTCAAGGCCAGACTGGGCGACAAAGTCACACTCTGTTTTCAGGTTGTTCTGGACATCCCAGGCCATGTCCAGTGCAAAAGCATGGACCGCTTGCAAGACCTGATCAACACAGAGGTCGCAGCAAGTGTCAATTCACAGCACATCACTCCCCCTGGAAGACTCAACACAATGGTTCATCACGCCCTGAAAATGACAAAGAAATTTACGGGCAAGATGAAAAGGATTTTCACACCTCGACCACAACGGCAGAGAAAAAGCCAAGACATGGTGATGACCGACCTGGAGTCGCCAGTTGATGAGTCTCCAAAACCAGAAAACTCAGACAGTGATGAGCACTATCAAACACTGGTTTCAACTGTGAGAACAGAAAACCCAGAGAAGGTCCCATCAGACAGCGTGACAGAGACGGAGAGAGTTCAATCACCCCAAGAAATAATTCAGAGGGAGATGAGTAGCATCACTGACTCTCTCTTGGAGGAAATGTCAGACTCTGAGTACGAGAGGTTGCAGTCTGAAAGCTCCCTGGAGATAACAGTTGATGAGGACATCCTTCAAGAGCTGCAGGAATCTGAGGAAGTGGAGGGCAAACAGGAGAGCGAGCCGGCTAAGACAGACAAAGGAAGCAAACTCAAGAGCTTTTTTGGAAAGCACTTTGTCAAAACCTGGCTGAATCGCATGCTGGTTCAACTAAAGACCAAATTTCAGCATCACTCCAAAGCTAAAAGCGGCCCCTTGACGCTGTCAGACATAAATGACATCATCCCCACCATGACAGCGGACGATGGAACCCCACAGGCCGGAAACCAGGAATGTGTGCTGCCCATGTTAAAGAGGATTCCAAAAGGAAAAGCCCTGATCATCACACGGGTGCTGAGTAACTTCATCTTCAGACGTGTGACGGAGAGGAAGCCACCCAAGGGAGCGTCTAGAGGGAGTGAGTCAGACGGGACCCTCAGTGTTCCTCAGTCTCAAGCTGACATGTACGCTGAGATTTGGGACAAAGTGTGGAACTTCCTGGGTCTGTTGGAGTGGTGGCAAAACACTCAGGTGGACCGTCTCACTAAAAGGATGAGACGCGCCTTAAAGGCCAACGGGTCACCAGCACTTACACCGGCTCGGACACCGGCTCGGACACCATCACCGACACCAGCACGGACACCGGCACGGACACGTACACCAGCACGGACACCATCACCGACACCGGCTCGGACACCATCACCGACACCGGCACGGACACGTACACCAGCACCGACACCATCACCGACACCAGCAAGGACACCATCACCGACACCGACACCGGCACGGACACGTACATCAGCACGGACACCATCACCGACACCGGCTCGGACACCATTACCGACACCATTACCATCAGACACACCATCACGGACACGGACACACCATCACCTGAGGTCGTCCACCAGAAGAGTGCTTCTCCGCCGAATCGTGCTTCTCCGTTGCAGGATAACACATTGCAGGACGCAAAGCAGAAGATGTCCCTGGAGATCTTCATGGAGAAGCTGGTTTCACGGGCGTTCAAGAAATCCAAGGTGACCTCGACCACCGCCGAACCCCAGGCCATCATACTGCGCCTGCTTGAGAGGACGTGGGCCGAGCTGGAGGGCGTCCGCTTTGACGTCACGCAGAAAACTTTCAGCAACTTCGACAAGACCATCTTCAGGGACCTCTGCAAGAAGTGGGGCGGTGCAGAAATGGTGCTTCTCTCTCTGAAATTAGGGGAAGCGGCACTTGAGAGCTGCATCGTCTCCTCCGTCAAAGACCATGTGATGGCGTCCACGAAGAGCAGCAGCATCTCCAAGTTCTTCTCGTCCATCGGCCGAGGCATCGCCAACATGTGCAGGCGGAGAAATGAGGTAAGCGTTGTGTAGGTGAAGGTAGCGCTTAGGGTTTACTCCGGGTTCTCCGGTTTCTCCCACATTCATTGACCTTTGAAGACAAAAACAACTCTTTAATGTGGTTTTCATCTTGAGGGAAAAAAAGATTCGTAATGTGTCTTTTTTTCCTTCAAAATGAATTCAACACAGAGTTCCAGTCCTGCCCCACATCCAGGTACTCCAGTTCTCATCGCCACCTCAGTGGTTGACACACAGCTAGAAGGCGAGGGTTCGATTCCCGGACCTGAGCCATCTCTCAGTTTGTGTGTTCGACTACTGGGGTGGCGTGAGTGGGTTTTCTCCGGGTTCTCCGGTTCCCCCACACACAGTTCAACATCTAATAACTAATTAAATAAAAAAAATTCAATTAGAAATAAATTCTCACTTTCTGTATTTTTCTGTAATTATTCAACTTGGTCTAAAGTTGTGATGATTCAGTGAACTTCACATTTGTAAAAAGTACAATACAAATTACCAAAAGAGTAAAATACAAACCAGTGTATTCTTTTACAAAACGCAATAAAGTCATAGTAATGACCACGTTTAATTCCTACAAAATAACCAAATTAACTTCCTAGAAGAACAACAACATTAAATCAAAAATCATGACCAATTTCAGACTTTAACAACCAGTTTCAACATATAAAAACACACATTCACAGATTCACATTATCTCTGTACATTGCACATATTCTCCATACTGTGAACTTTTGCATATCCCCTGATAATGATTTTTGCAACGCGACATTATCTTAATAAATATGTGCTAATTGGCATGATTCAAAATTTTGGTTTAATTTTGTTGACATATTAGAGTCAAAGGTTTTTACACAGGGAATTTTGGATATCACTTCAAAAATCATGGAAATTATTGGACTGTCAACACGATGACAGTATCACAAAACCACTACAATCAATGGATGTAAGTCGTGTCCAACATGTGCTCAAAGAAAAAGATTGAAATGTGTTCATTTTAGGTACAGTGGCGTGTACATTTCCTCAAATAAGTTACTGTACTGAACTAAAATTTTGGGTACTTTCAATCATTCACCGTTGAGACCTTGATAGAGATGTAAAGGAGATATCCAAAGGTCAACATTCAAATAACACAGAAAAGATTAATGGAACTATTCTGAAGAATAATGTAACTCTAGAAAAGAAAAGGTAAACAAAGACAATGGCCCATGGCAAATTTTAATACATGAACTTTAACATTGGGCATTTAAGATTGTGCATTTTACACATGTCTATCTTACACACCTGGTTTATTCATCAACCATTTATTTTAATGTTTGTTATTAAAGGTGTTTTGACAAAATTACAACAATTATACCTCTCATCTGGTGAGACGGGAGCCTGAAAGACGTTCAAATTAGGCACAAAAAACACCGTCCCATTTATATTTGTACCACTTCCAGAGCCATAAGGCTTTAAATGGGACATTGGGATTGGACCTAAACCATAAAGACAAGGAGCATTGACGGTCATGTGACCACATCGATCCAATCAATGGGCTGTTGATATTTCAGATATCTCTGCCCAGGAGGGTTTGACAGATATTGAACACCGTGTCCCTGTGTAAAAAGCTCACTAACTTCTATCGCTTCATCCTTTTGTTCGTCCAGCGTTGATCCTGTACAGTTGAAGAACAGCTGACATGGCATTAAATGGTAAAACTGCAGTGCTAACTAGAGCAGACTCTTGCAAAACGGTGCCAAGGTAAGAGTTTAGACACAGTTACACATTTTATGGGCACCTGTGTGTTATTGTTCACATTACAACAAGCAAAGAGCCATCAGTTTTGCAATTCTGTGGATATATTTTGTGCAATAACATGTAACAATGTGCAGTTTTTTGAGAGTTGCATTTAATGGTGAACGTTTTACTACAAAGTAATACATAAAAGATAAAATCAAGAGCTCTTATTTTGTGTTTTGCATTACTTACAGTGTATGTTTGGCAGTTAATCATGACTTAAACATGGGTAAAAGTATTCATCGACATCAGTTTTTGTGACATATACATATATATTTTCTGTGCCCATTGAATGGCAGTATATCTCTAGAAACCATCCCAAAAAATGCATTCATGAATTGCACATGTTTATATATCTGGTGGTCCTCCACCTGTGCAGGTAGCCCTCCTGGATGTGAATGAATCTGCAGGGAAGAGTTTGAAGGAAGCTCTCAACAAACAGTACGGACAACAGAGAACTCTGTTCCTCAACTGTAAGGTTGAATCAGAGGAGCAAATCAAAGGTGACACGCACTTATTTTCATTATCACCACTGAAAATGTTTTACGACCGGCCTGCTAGAGTTCAACTTGGCCACAAAATTAAAAGTCATTCCCTGTTTTCAAGCTGCCTTTCAGAAAACTGTGGAGACATTCGGCGGGATAGACGTCCTGTGCAACAACGCCGGCATCTTGAACGAGGCGGAATGGGAGAAAACCGTCTCCATGAACCTGGTAAGAAATTATAGTCTGACCTCAGCCAGATCACACTACTTATTACCCGCAATATTAGAAAAACTCTTCACATATTAACATCTGCTCACCTGGCAGAGCTCCTCCGTCCTCCGTGTGCACCCATGTAGGTGGGCGTTGTCAAGGTAACCTACCTGGCCCTGGAGCACATGAACAAGTTGACTGGAGGTCGCGGAGGGGTCATTGTCAACACTGCATCCATGGCAGGTAAGACCCACAATGCATTGTGACTCTTTGTATCTCCTCAAAGCCATCCTCTTGTTTATGATTATTTAAAGATTCAAACAAATACAAATAAATCAATGAATTAAAGAGAAAAGTTATTCATTTAAAGCCAACGCTCTGTTCCACCGCTGGTATGACGTGCATAGGCTGATAATATAGTTATTACTTTACAAAAGGATTTAAAAAGAGATTTTGCCATCAAGATCCTGAGGTCAGAGTTATTATTTATACATAAGATAGATATTATAGATGTTATACATAAGATATGACTACGTAATATCAAATAAATATATAAAAAAAAAAACAATCAATCAAAGATACAAATAAACAGCAACGTTTTTAAATTTAAAGCTGGTAACCTTCTGTTCCACATCTGGTATGACTTCTTCTAGACTTCTAATATATTTTTTTGATTTTATAAAAATAATTGAAACGATCCTGAGGTTGGAATTGTTAAAAAAAAGAAACCAGTTTTTTTATTTTACAAATGTTGTGAAATATTTCATCTCACTGTCACAGAACACAGAGGGGAAATTTAACAAATTTGTCATGTAGCGTGATTACTGTATTTAAAAGGTAAATTCTGCCATGAAAACAAACAAAAATGATGTTCTCATATGACTCATGTAATCCGCATCCTGAAGGTCTCGGCCCTCTACTCAGTAGGAGTGATGGCTTCACTCGAGCCATGGCGGTAAGGACGGTTTACTATACGATAAGGTTTATTGATAAAGAAAGTTACAGCTTGACCTTATCATCCTTTTATTGATCACATTATACATTTTTCCTCTAGGAAGTTGAAACCTAGTTGTATGTGTGTGTGTGTGTGTGTGTGTTGTGTGTGTGTGTGTGTGTGTGTGTGTGTGTGTGTGTGTGTGTGTGTGTGTGTGTGTGTGTCGTTTCCCAGGCTGCCTCCACCGCCGCGGGCTACGATATACGGTTCAATGCCCTTTGTCCAGCTCTCGTACAAACTGACCTCTTCTCCAACATTTATGACAGAATGGGACAATTTTCCCAGCTGGCTGCTGAGACACAAGTGTTTGTGGACAAAGGGGTGTTGAAGTGAGGGTTGTTCACGTAATCGAACCCAATTCTTTATCTTTCGATAAATTACAATTTTGAGTACTTATAGCCAACATCATCATAGTATAGTTTTGTTGATGTATTTTAGAATATGTTTCAGACAATCTTTCAAACATTCACTCCTTAAAAACCCTTTTATGGAATGATATGTTCAAACCATAATAAAAATGTAACGTGTTGTTATCTGTAACGGCGGAATTCAATGCAGTCTTGGAAAGTACAATAATAAGAAAATAAAGTTTCTCCCAGTTGGGAGTAATGCTGTAACAAGTATGTAAAATATTAAAATTAACTAACCATTTAAAGTGCCATTTCCTCATCTACTTGTATTATATTGAACAGGTAAACAAGCCATTTAGAAGAGACATACAACTGATATATAACAACTTTGTGTAATAGCATGTGTTAATAAAAACATGAACACGTGTTGAATACTTTATATGAGAACAAATGAATCCATGAGTGAACTGGCCTTATTCTTTTCATTTTCTCTCATCTATTAAATAAACAGAGTGAACTCTAGCCTTACATATTACATTTAAAGTTATAAGCAGAATATCATTATCAGAATATTACCAATATTCAGGCTCTTGTATTAAAATAGCATAAGATGAATATCTGCAGTTCACAGTTAAACCACATGAGGGAGCCTGAATATAGGTAATATTCTGATAATTATAGTCTGATATAACATAGAATCTAATATGAAATTAGTTTATTCTGTTTATCTAATTGATGAAAGAGAATTGAAAGAATGATGTACTGTGTTCACTCCACCTTAATGGATTAATTTGTTCTCATATAAAGTGTTCAACATGTGAGGGGATGTGCATGAATTCCCAGTATGGAGAATATGAACAATTTACAGAGATAATATGAATCTGTGAATATATGTTTTTATATGTTGAAAGTCTTGAATTGAAAATTATTTTTGATTAAATGTTGTTCTTCTGGGAAGTTAAATTGGTTATTTTGTAGAATTTCTGGTCATGACTATAAATTTATTGCTGATACAAGTTTCAATACAAAAGAACCTCACTGTTGTTAAAGAAGACACTTGTTTATATTTAACTTTTTTGGTACTTTTTATTGTATTTTATAAAAATGTGGAGTTCACCGAATCATCACAACTTTAGACCAAGTTGAATAATTACAGAAAAATACAGAAAAAGATGAGTGAGAATTTATTTCTAATTTAATTTTTTTATTGAATCAGTTGAATCAGATGGCTCAGGTCCGGGAATCGAACCCTCGCCTTCTAGATGTGTGTCGACCACTGAGGTGGCGATGAGAGCTCGAGAGGTGAGACCACCTCCAGGTGAGACCTAGGTGTGGTCAAGATGAAAACCACATAAAAGAGTTTTTGTCTGTTTGGAATTGTGCCGCCGTTGCCTAGGAACGGTTGCCGAGCTGCGGGAGTTGTTTTTGTTTGGCTTCAGCTGTGATCCAGTGGTTTTGATGTGTGATGTCATGGCTTTGATTCTTTGAAGTAGGACATTTGTTGAAGCCTATATCCAGCCAACATTTCTACTGCTCGTCAGTTTTAACCCAACAGGCGACGAGGACAGTCAGCTCTCAGAGCACAGAGCACAGAAGGTAATCGGCCATAATAAAACGGCAACAAGCACCATGAATAAATCAGAGGAATCACAGAAGATGCAGGAGATGGAGGTCAGTTTTGAAATCCACCCGCTGATCGACTCCTTTTTCATGAAGCTTTCAGCAAAACAGTGGGGACGGTTAAAATCTGGCAGACCAGATGAAATCACCAAAGTTTTGATGGCAGAACTGGTTTTGGAGATGATAACAACGTTGTCCAAAGCCCACGCGACAGAATTAAAGAGCAAAAACATAACGGTGTCTGAAGAAGACGTCAAGGCCAGACTGGGGGAGACGGTCAAATTCTGTTTTAACATTGTTCTGGACATCACAGGCCAAGTCCAGTGCAAAAGCATGGACTGCTTGCTAGACATGATCAACGCAGAGGTCGCGGCCAGTGTCAATTCACACTGGCACATCACTCCCCCGGAAGACTCGACACAATGGTTCATCACGCCCTGAAAATGGCAAGGAGATTCACGGGCAAGATGAAGAGGATTTTCAGACCTCAAACACAACGGCAGAGAAAAAGCCAAGACCTGGTGATGACCGACCTGGAGTCGCCAGTTGATGAGTCTCCAAAACCAGAAAACTCAGACAGTGATGAGCACTATCAAACACTGGTTTCACCTGTGAGAACAGAAAACCCAGAGAAGGTCCCATCAGACAGCATGACAGAGAGGGAGAGAGTTCAATCACCCCAAGAAATAATTCAGAGGGAGATGAGTAGCATCACTGACTCTCTCTTGGAGGAAATGTCAGACTCTGAGTACGAGAGGTTGCAGTCTGAAAGCTCCCTGGAAATAACAGTTGATGAGGACATCCTTCAAGAGCTGCAGGAATCTGAGGAAGTGGAGGGCAAACAGGAGAGCGAGCCGGCCGAGACAGACAAAGGAAGCAAACTCAAGAGCTTTTTGGAAAGCACTTTGTCAAAACCTGGCTGAATCGCATGCTGGTTCAACTAAAGACCAAATTTCAGCATCACTCCAACGCTAAAAGCGCCCCCTTGACGCTGTCAGACATAAATGACATCATCCCCACCATGACAGCGGACGATGGAACCCCACAGGCCGGAAACCAGGAATGTGTGCTGCCCATGTTAAAGAGGATTCCAAAAGGAAAAGCCCTGATCATCACACGGGTGCTGAGTAACTTCATCTTGAGACATGTGACGGAGAGGAAGCCACCCAAGGGAGCGTCTAGAGGGAGTGAGTCAGACGGGACCCTCAGCGTTCCTCAGTCTCAAGCTGACATGTACGCTGAGATTTGGGACAAAGTGTGGAACTTCCTGGGTCTGTTGGAGTGGTGGCAAAACACTCAGGTGGACCGTCTCGCTAAAAAGATGAGACGCGCCTTAAAGGCCAACGAGTCACCAGCACTGACACCACCACGGAGACAAGCACGGACACCATCACCGACACCGTCACCGGCACAGACACCATCACCGATACCGACCCCGGCACGGACACCATCACCGATACCGACCCCGGCACGGACACCATCACCGATACCGACACACGGACACCATCACCGATACCGACCCCGGCACGGACACCATCACCTGACGTCGTCCACCAGAAGAGCGCTGCTCCGCCGAATCGTGCTTCTCCGGCGCCGGATAACACAGTGCAGGATGCAAAGCGGAAGATCAAAGCACAGAAGGTAATCGGCCATAATGAAACGGCAACAAGCACCATAAATGAATCAAAAGAAGCACAGAAGGAGCAGGTGATGGAGGTCTCTTTTGAAATTCACCCACTGATCGACTCCTTTTTTAAGAGGCTTTCAGCAGAACAGTGGGGACTGTTAAAATCCGGCACCCCAGATGACACCACCAACGTTTTGATGGCAGAACTGGTTTTGGAGGTGATAACAACGTTGTCCAAAGCCTACGAGACAGAATTAGGGAGCAAAGACATGTCGGTGTCTGAAGAAGACGTCAAGGCCAGACTGGGCGACAAAGTCACACTCTGTTTTCAGGTTGTTCTGGACATCCCAGGCCATGTCCAGTGCAAAAGCATGGACCGCTTGCAAGACCTGATCAACACAGAGGTCGCAGCAAGTGTCAATTCACAGCACATCACTCCCCCTGGAAGACTCAACACAATGGTTCATCACGCCCTGAAAATGACAAAGAAATTTACGGGCAAGATGAAAAGGATTTTCACACCTCGACCACAACGGCAGAGAAAAAGCCAAGACCTGGTGATGACCGACCTGGAGTCGCCAGTTGATGAGTCTCCAAAACCAGAAAACTCAGACAGTGATGAGCACTATCAAACACTGGTTTCAACTGTGAGAACAGAAAACCCAGAGAAGGTCCCATCAGACAGCGTGACAGAGACGGAGAGAGTTCAATCACCCCAAGAAATAATTCAGAGGGAGATGAGTAGCATCACTGACTCTCTCTTGGAGGAAATGTCAGACTCTGAGTACGAGAGGTTGCAGTCTGAAAGCTCCCTGGAGATAACAGTTGATGAGGACATCCTTCAAGAGCTGCAGGAATCTGAGGAAGTGGAGGGCAAACAGGAGAGCGAGCCGGCTAAGACAGACAAAGGAAGCAAACTCAAGAGCTTTTTTGGAAAGCACTTTGTCAAAACCTGGCTGAATCGCATGCTGGTTCAACTAAAGACCAAATTTCAGCATCACTCCAAAGCTAAAAGCGGCCCCTTGACGCTGTCAGACATAAATGACATCATCCCCACCATGACAGCGGACGATGGAACCCCACAGGCCGGAAACCAGGAATGTGTGCTGCCCATGTTAAAGAGGATTCCAAAAGGAAAAGCCCTGATCATCACACGGGTGCTGAGTAACTTCATCTTCAGACGTGTGACGGAGAGGAAGCCACCCAAGGGAGCGTCTAGAGGGAGTGAGTCAGACGGGACCCTCAGTGTTCCTCAGTCTCAAGCTGACATGTACGCTGAGATTTGGGACAAAGTGTGGAACTTCCTGGGTCTGTTGGAGTGGTGGCAAAACACTCAGGTGGACCGTCTCGCTAAAAGGATGAGACGCGCCTTAAAGGCCAACGAGTCACCAGCACTTACACCGGCTCGGACACCGGCTCGGACACCATCACCGACACACCATCACCGACACCAGACACCGGCACGGACACGTACACCAGCACGGACACCATCACCGACACCGGCTCGGACACCATCACCGACACCGGCACGGACACGTACACCAGCACCGACACCATCACCGACACCAGCAAGGACACCATCACCGACACCGGTATGGACACGTACACCACCGCACACCATCACCGGACACGTACATCAGCACGGACACCATCACCGACACCGGCTCGGACACCATTACCGACACCATCAGGGGCAAGGACACCATCACGGACAACGACACCGGCACGGACACCATCACCTGAGGTCGTCCACCAGAAGAGTGCTTCTCCGCCGAATCGTGCTTCTCCGTTGCAGGATAACACATTGCAGGACGCAAAGCAGAAGATGTCCCTGGAGATCTTCATGGAGAAGCTGGTTTCACGGGCGTTCAAGAAATCCAAGGTGACCTCGACCACCGCCGAACCCCAGGCCATCATACTGCGCCTGCTTGAGAGGACGTGGGCCGAGCTGGAGGGCGTCCGCTTTGACGTCACGCAGAAAACTTTCAGCAACCTCGACAAGACCATCTTCAGGGACCTCTGCAAGAAGTGGGGCGGTGCAGAAATGGTGCTTCTCTCTCTGAAATTAGGGAAGCGGCACTTGAGAGCTGCATCGTCTCCTCCGTCAAAGACCATGTGATGGCGTCCACGAAGAGCAGCAGCATCTCCAAGTTCTTCTCGTCCATCGGCCGAGGCATCGCCAACATGTGCAGGCGGAGAAATGAGGTAAGCGTTGTGTAGGTGAAGGTAGCGCTTAGGGTTTACTCCGGGTTCTCCGGTTTCTCCCACATTCATTGACCTTTGAAGACAAAAACAACTCTTTAATGTGGTTTTCATCTTGAGGGAAAAAAAGATTCGTAATGTGTCTTTTTTTCCTTCAAAATGAATTCAACACAGAGTTCCAGTCCTGCCCCACATCCAGGTACTCCAGTTCTCATCGCCACCTCAGTGGTTGACACACAGCTAGAAGGCGAGGGTTCGATTCCCGGACCTGAGCCATCTCTCAGTTTGTGTGTTCGACTACTGGGGTGGCGTGAGTGGGTTTTCTCCGGGTTCTCCGGTTCCCCACACACAGTTCAACATCTAATAACTAATTAAATAAAAAAAATTCAATTAGAAATAAATTCTCACTTTCTGTATTTTTCTGTAATTATTCAACTTGGTCTAAAGTTGTGATGATTCAGTGAACTTCACATTTGTAAAAAGTACAATAAAATTACCAAAAGAGTAAAATACAAACCAGTGTATTCTTTTACAAAGTGTTTTTTATTCAAGTGTATTTTATTAAAACGCAATAAAGTCATAGTAATGACCACGTTTAATTCCTACAAAATAACCAAATTAACTTCCTAGAACAACATTAAATCAAAAATCATGACCAATTTCAGACTTTAACAACCAGTTTCAACATATAAAAACACACATTCACAGATTCATATTATCTCTGTACATTGCACATATTCTCCATACTGTGAACTTTTGCATATCCCCTGATAATGATTTTTGCAACGCGACATTATCTTAATAAATATGTGCTAATTGGCATGATTCAAAATGTTGGTTTAATTTTGTTGACATATTAGAGTCAAAGGTTTTTACACAGGGAATTTTGGATATCACTTCAAAAATCATGGAAATTATTGGACTGTCAACACGATGACAGTATGGATGTAAGTCAACATGTGTCAAAGAAAAAGATTTTGTTCATTTTAGGTACAAATAAGTTACTGTACTGAACTAAAAATTGGGTACTTTCAATCATTCACTCCTTCTGAGGAGAAATGTTGATAAGAAATGTAAAACTAGATATCCAAAGGTCAACATTCAAATAACACAGAAAAGATTAATGTAACTATTCTGAATAATAATGTAACTCTAGAAAAGAAAAGGTAAACAAAGACAATGGCCACAAATTTTAATACATGAACTTTAACATTGGGCATTTAAGATTGCATTTTACACATGTCTATCTTACACACCTGGTTTATTCATCAACCATTTATTTTAATGTTTGTTATTAAAGGTGTTTTGACAAAATTACAACAATTATACCTCTCATCTGGTGAGACGGGAGCCTGAAAGACGTTCAAATTAGGCACAAAAAACAATTGTAAATAACATGTTTTGGTTTATATTTGTACCACTTTAGAGCCATAAGGCTTTAAATGGGACATTGGGATTGGACCTAAACCATAAAGACAAGGAGCATTGACGGTCATGTGACCACATCGATCCAATCTATGGGCTGTTGGTATTTCAGATATCTCTGCCCAGGAGGGTTTGACAGATATTGAACACCGTGTCCCTGTGTAAAAAGCTCACTAACTTCTATCGCTTCATCCTTTTGTTCGTCCAGCGTTGATCCTGTACAGTTGAAGAACAGCTGACATGGCATTAAATGGTAAAACTGCAGTGCTAACTAGAGCAGACTCTTGCAAAACGGTGCCAAGGTAAGAGTTTAGACACAGTTACACATTTTATGGGCACCTGTGTGTTATTGTTCACATTACAACAAGCAAAGAGCCATCAGTTTTGCAATTCTGTGTATATATTTTGTGCAATAACATGTAACAATGTGCAGTTTTTTGAGAGTTGCATTTAATGGTGAACGTTTTACTACAAAGTAATACATAAAAGATAAAATCAAGAGCTCTTATTTTGTGTTTTGCATTACTTACAGTGTATGTTTGGCAGTTAATCATGACTTAAACATGGGTAAAAGTATTCATCGACATCAGTTTTTGTGACATATACATATATATTTTCTGTGCCCATTGAATGGCAGTATATCTCTAGAAACCATCCCAAAAAATGCATTCATGAATTGCACATGTTTATATATCTGGTGGTCCTCCACCTGTGCAGGTAGCCCTCCTGGATGTGAATGAATCTGCAGGGAAGAGTTTGAAGGAAGCTCTCAACAAACAGTACGGACAACAGAGAACTCTGTTCCTCAACTGTAAGGTTGAATCAGAGGAGCAAATCAAAGGTGACACGCACTTATTTTCATTATCACCACTGAAAATGTTTTACGACCGGCCTGCTAGAGTTCAACTTGGCCACAAAATTAAAAGTCATTCCCTGTTTTCAAGCTGCCTTTCAGAAAACTGTGGAGACATTCGGCGGGATAGACGTCCTGTGCAACAACGCCGGCATCTTGAACGAGGCGGAATGGGAGAAAACCGTCTCCATGAACCTGGTAAGAAATTATAGTCTGACCTCAGCCAGATCACACTACTTATTACCCGCAATATTAGAAAAACTCTTCACATATTAACATCTGCTCACCTGGCAGAGCTCCTCCGTCCTCCGTGTGCACCCATGTAGGTGGGCGTTGTCAAGGTAACCTACCTGGCCCTGGAGCACATGAACAAGTTGACTGGAGGTCGCAGAGGGGTCATTGTCAACACTGCATCCATGGCAGGTAAGACCCACAATGCATTGTGACTCTTTGTATCTCCTCAAAGCCATCCTCTTGTTTATGATTATTTAAAGATTCAAACAAATACAAATAAATCAATGAATTAAAGAGAAAAGTTATTCATTTAAAGCCAACGCTCTGTTCCACCGCTGCTATGACGTGCATAGGCTGATAATATAGTTATTACTTTACAAAAGGATTTAAAAAGAGATTTTGCCATCAAGATCCTGAGGTCAGAGTTATTATTTATACATAAGATAGATATTATAGATGTTATACATAAGATATGACTACGTAATATCAAATAAATATATAAAAAAAAGAAAACAATCAATCAAAGATACAAATAAACAGCAACGTTTTTTAATTTAAAGCTGGTAACCTTCTGTTCCACATCTGGTTTGACTTCTTCTAGACTTCTAATATATTTTTTTGATTTTATAAAAATAATTGAAACGATCCTGAGGTTGGAATTGTTAAAAAAAAGAAACCAGTTTTTTTATTTTACAAATATTGTGAATGATTTGATCTCACTGTCAGAGCACACAGAGAGGAAATTTTACAAATTCGTCAGGTAGCATGATTATTATATTTAAAGGTAAATTCTGCCATGAAAACAAACAAAAATGATGTTCTCATATGACTCATGTAATCCGCATCCTGAAGGTCTCGGCCCTCTACTCAGTAGGAGTGATGGCTTCACTCGAGCCATGGCGGTGGACGGTTTACTATACGATAAGGTTTATTGATAAAGAAAGTTACAGCTTGACCTTATCATCCTTTTATTGATCACATTATACATTTTTCCTCTAGGAAGTTGAAACCTAGTTGTGTGTGTGTGTGTGTGTGTGTGTGTGTGTGTGTGTGTGTGTGTGTGTGTGTGTGTGTGTGTGTGTGTGTTTCCCAGGCTGCCTCCACCGCCGCGGGCTACGATATACGGTTCAACGCCCTTTGTCCAGCTCTCGTCCAAACTGACCTCTTCTCCAACATTTATGACAGAATGGGACAATTTTCCCAGCTGGCTGCTGAGACACGAGTGTTTGTGGACAAAGGGGTGTTGAAGTGAGGGTTGTTCACGTAATCGAACCCAATTCTTTATCTTTCGATAAATTACAATTATGAGTACTTATAGCCAACATCATCATAGTATAGTTTTGTTGATGTATTTTAGAATATGTTTCAGACAATCTTTCAAACATTCACTCCTTAAAAACCCTTTTATGGAATGATATGTTCAAACCATAATAAAAATGTAACGTGTTATTATCTGTAACGGCGGAATTCAATGCAGTCTTGGAAAGTACAATAATAAGAAAATAAAGTTTCTCCCAGTTGGGAGTAATGCTGCAACAAGTATGTAAAATATTAAAATTAACTAACCATTTAAAGTGCCATTTCGTCATCTACTTGTATTATATTGAACAGGTAAACAAGCCATTTAAAAGAGACATACGACTGATATATAACAACTTTGTGTAATAGCATGTGTTAATAAAAACATGAACACGTGTTGAATACTTTATATGAGAACAAATGAATCCATGAGTGAACTGGCCTTATTCTTTTCATTTTCTCTCATCTATTAAATAAACAGAGTGAACTCTAGCCTTACATATTACATTTAAAGTTATAAGCAGAATATCATTATCAGAATATTACCAATATTCAGGCTCTTGTATTCCGGTCGACAAATAAAATAGCATAAGATTAATATCTGCAGTTCACATTTAAACCACATGAGGGAGCCTGAATATAGGTAATATTCTGATAATTATAGTCTGATATAACATAGAATCTAATATGAAATTAGTTTATTCTGTTTATCTAATTGATGAAAGAGAATTGAAAGAATGATGTACTGTGTTCACTCCACCTTAATGGATTAATTTGTTCTCATATAAAGTGTTCAACATGTGAGGGGATGTGCATGAATTCCCAGTATGGAGAATATGAACAATTTACAGAGATAATATGAATCTGTGAATATATGTTTTTATATGTTGAAAGTCTTGAATTGAAAATTATTTTTGATTAAATGTTGTTCTTCTGGGAAGTTAAATTGGTTATTTTGTAGAAATGCATTTTTGGTCATGACTATAACTTTATTGATGATACAAGTTTCAATACAAAAAAACCTCACTGTTGTTAAAGAAGACACTTGTTTATATTTAACTTTTTTGGTACTTTTTATTGTATTTTATACAAATGTGAAGTTCACTGAATCATCACAACTTTAGACCAAGTTGAATAATTCAGAAAAATACAGAAAAAGATGAGTGAGAATTTATTTCTAATTTAATTTTTTTATTGAATCAGTTGTTGGATGTTGAACTGTGTGTGGGGGAACAGAACCCGGCTCACGCCACCCCAGGTCGAACACACAAACTGAGAGATGGCTCAGGTCCGGGAACCCCTCGCCTTCTAGCTGTGTGTCGACCACTGAGGTGGCGATGAGAGCTCGAGAGGTGAGACCACATCCAGGTGAGACCTAGGTGTGGTCAAGATGAAAACCACATAAAAGAGTTTTTGTCTGTTTGGAATTGCGCCGCCGTTGTCTAGCAACGGTTGCCGAGCTGCGGGAGTTGTTTTTGTTTGGCTTCAGCTGTGATCCAGTGGTTTTGATGTGTGATGTCATGGCTTTGATTCTTTGAAGTAGGACATTTGTTGAAGCCTATATCCAGCCAACATTTCTACTGCTCGTCAGTTTTAACCCAACAGGCGACGAGGACAGTCAGCTCTCAGAGCACAGAGCACAGAAGGTAATCGGCCATAATAAAACGGCAACAAGCACCATGAATAAATCAGAGGAATCACAGAAGATGCAGGAGATGGAGTTCAGTTTTGAAATCCACCCGCTGATCGACTCCTTTTTCATGAAGCTTTCAGCAAAACAGTGGGGACGGTTAAAATCTGGCAGACCAGATGAAATCACCAAAGTTTTGATGGCAGAGCTGGTTTTGGAGATGATAACAACGTTGTCCAAAGCCCACGCGACAGAATTAAAGAGCAAAAACATAACGGTGTCTGAAGAAGACGTCAAGGCCAGACTGGGGAGACGGTCAAATTCTGTTTTAACATTGTTCTGGACATCACAGGCCAAGTCCAGTGCAAAAGCATGGACCGCTTGCTAGACATGATCAACGCAGAGGTCGCGGCCAGTGTCAATTCACAGCACATCACTCCCCCGGAAGACTCGACACAATGGTTCATCACGCCCTGAAAATGGCAAGGAGATTCACGGGCAAGATGAAGAGGATTTTCAGACCTCAAACACAACGGCAGAGAAAAAGCCAAGACCTGGTGATGACCGACCTGGAGTCGCCAGTTGATGAGTCTCCAATACCAGAAAACTCAGAGAAGGTCCCATCAGACAGCGTGACAGAGACGGAGAGAGTTCAATCACCCCAGGATATAATTCAGAGGGAGATGAGTAGCATCACTGACTCTCTCTTGGAGGAAATGTCAGACTCTGAGTACGAGAGGTTGCAGTCTGAAAGCTCCCTGGAAATAATAGTTGATGAGGACATCCTTCAAGAGCTGCAGGAATCTGAGGAAGTGGAGGGCAAACAGGAGAGCGAGCCGGCCGAGACAGACAAAGGAAGCAAACTCAAGAGCTTTTTTGGAAAGCACTTTGTCAAAACCTGGCTGAATCGCATGCTGGTTCAACTAAAGACCAAATTTCAGCATCACTCCAACGCTAAAAGCGCCCCCTTGACGCTGTCAGACATAAATGACATCATCCCCACCATGGCAGCGGACGATGGAACCCCACAGGCCGGAAACCAGGAATGTGTGCTGCCCATGTTAAAGAGGATTCCAAAAGGAAAAGCCCTGATCATCACACGGGTGCTGAGTAACTTCATCTTCAGACGTGTGACGGAGAGGAAGCCACCCAAGGGAGCGTCTAGAGGGAGTGAGTCAGACGGGACCCTCAGCGTTCCTCAGTCTCAAGCTGACATGTACGCTGAGATTTGGGACAAAGTGTGGAACTTCCTGGGTCTGTTGGAGTGGTGGCAAAACACTCAGGTGGACCGTCTCGCTAAAAAGATGAGACGCGCCTTAAAGGCCAACGAGTCACCAGCACTGACACCACCACGGACACAAGCACGGACACCATCACCGACACTGTCACCGGCACGGACACCATCACCGATACCGACCCCGGCACGGACACCATCACCGATACCGACCCCGGACATCACCGGACACGGACACCATCACCTGACGTCGTCCACCAGAAGAGCGCTGCTCCGCCGAATCGTGCTTCTCCGGCGCCGGATAACACAGTGCAGGACGCAAAGCGGAAGATCAAAGCACAGAAAGTAATCGGCCATAATGAAACGGCAACAAGCACCATGAATGAATCCAAAGAAGCACAGAAGGAGCAGGTGATGGAGGTCTCTTTTGAAATTCACCCACTGATCGACTCCTTTTTTAAGAGGCTTTCAGCAGAACAGTGGGGACGGTTAAAATCCGGCACCCCAGATGACACCACCAACGTTTTGATGGCAGAACTGGTTTTGGAGGTGATAACAACGTTCTCCAAAGCCTACGAGACAGAATTAGGGAGCAAAGACATGTCGGTGTCTGAAGAAAACGTCAAGGCCAGACTGGGCGACAAAGTCACACTCTGTTTTCAGGTTGTTCTGGACATCCCAGGCCAAGTCCAGTGCAAAAGCATGGACCGCTTGCAAGACCTGATCAACGCAGAGGTCGCAGCAAGTGTCAATTCACAGCACATCACTCCCCCTGGAAGACTCAACACAATGGTTCATCACGCCCTGAAAATGACAAAGAAATTTACGGGCAAGATGAAAAGGATTTTCACACCTCGACCACAACGGCAGAGAAAAAGCCAAGACCTGGTGATGACCGACCTGGAGTCGCCAGTTGATGAGTCTCCAAAACCAGAAAACTCAGACAGTGATGAGCACTATCAAACACTGGTTTCACCTGTGAGAACAGAAAACCCAGAGAAGGTCCCATCAGACAGCGTGACAGAGACGGAGAGAGTTCAATCACCCCAAGAAATAATTCAGAGGGAGATGAGTAGCATCACTGACTCTCTCTTGGAGGAAATGTCAGACTCTGAGTACGAGAGGTTGCAGTCTGAAAGCTCCCTGGAAATAACAGTTGATGAGGACATCCTTCAAGAGCTGCAGGAATCTGAGGAAGTGGAGGGCAAACAGGAGAGCGAGCCGGCCGAGACAGACAAAGGAAGCAAACTCAAGAGCTTTTTGGAAAGCACTTTGTCAAAACCTGGCTGAATCGCATGCTGGTTCAACTAAAGACCAAATTTCAGCATCACTCCAACGCTAAAAGCGCCCCTTGACGCTGTCAGACATAAATGACATCATCCCCACCATGACAGCGGACGATGGAACCCCACAGGCCGGAAACCAGGAATGTGTGCTGCCCATGTTAAAGAGGATTCCAAAAGGAAAAGCCCTGATCATCACACGGGTGCTGAGTAACTTCATCTTCAGACGTGTGACGGAGAGGAAGCAGCCCAAGGGAGCGTCTAGAGGGAGTGAGTCAGACGGGACCCTCAGCGTTCCTCAGTCTCAAGCTGACATGTACGCTGAGATTTGGGACAAAGTGTGGAACTTCCTGGGTCTGTTGGAGTGGTGGCAAAACACTCAGGTGGACCGTCTCGCTAAAAGGATGAGACGCGCCTTAAAGGCCAACGAGTCACCAGCACTTACACCGGCTCGGACACACATCACCGACACCGGCACCGACACCGGCACCGATACCGGCTCGGACACCATCACCGACACCAGCACGGACACCGGCATGGACACGTACACCAGCACCGACACCATCACTGACACCGGCTCGGACACCATCACCGACACCGGCACGGACACGTACACCAGCACCGACACCATCACCGACACCGGCTCGGACACCATCACCGACACCAGCACCGACACCGGCACGGACATGTACACCAGCACGGACACCATCACCGACACCGGCTCGGACACCATCACCGACACCGGTATGGACACGTACACCAGCACGTACACCGCCTCGGACACCATCACCGACACCAGCACGGACACGTACACCAGCACGGACACCATCACGTATACCGGCTCGGACACCAGCACCGACACCATCACGGACACCGGCAAGGACACCATCAGGGGCAAGGACACCATCACGGACAACGACACCGGCACGGACACCATCACCTGAGGTCGTCCACCAGAAGAGTGCTTCTCCGCCGAATCGTGCTTCTCCGTTGCAGGATAACACATTGCAGGACGCAAAGCAGAAGATGTCCCTGGAGATCTTCATGGAGAAGCTGGTTTCACGGCGTTCAAGAAATCCAAGGTGAGCTCGACCACCGCCGATTCCCAGGCCATCATACTGCCCCTGCTTGAGAGGACGTGGGCCGAGCTCGAGGGCGTCCGCTTTGACGTCACGCAGAAAACTTTCAGGAACCTCGATAAGACCATCTTCAGGGACCTCTGCAAGAAGTGGGGCTGTGCAGAAATGGTGCTTCTCTCTCTGAAATTAGGGGAAGCGGCACTTGAGAGCTGCATCGTCTCCTCCGTCAAAGACCATGTGATGGCGTCAACGAAGAGCAGCAGCATCTCCAAGTTCTTCTCGTCCATCGGCCGAGGCATCGCCAACATGTGCAGGCGGAGAAATGAGGTAAGCGTTGTGTAGGTGAAGGTAACGCTTAGGGTTTACTCCGGGTTCTCCGGTTTCTCCCACATTCATTGACCTTTGAAGACAAAAACAACTCTTTAATGTGGTTTTCATCTTGAGGGAAAAAAAGATTCGTAATGTGTCTTTTTTTCCTTCAAAATGAATTCAACACAGAGTTCCAGTCCTGCCCCACATCCAGGTACTCCAGTTCTCATCGCCACCTCAGTGGTTGACACACAGCTAGAAGGCGAGGGTTCGATTCCCGGACTTGAGCCATCTCTCAGTTTGTGTGTTCGACTACTGGGGTGGCGTGAGTGGGTTTTCTCCGGGTTCTCCGGTTCCCCCACACACAGTTCAACATCTAATAACTAATTAAATAAAAAAAAAAATTCAATTAGAAATAAATTCTCACTTTCTGTATTTTTCTGTAATTATTCAACTTGGTCTAAAGTTGTGATGATTCAGTGAACTTCACATTTGTAAAAAGTACAATAAAAATTACCAAAAGAGTAAAATACAAACCAGTGTATTCTTTTACAACAGTGTTTTTTATTCAAGTGTATTTTATTAAACGCAATAAAGTCATAGTAATGACCACGTTTAATTCCTACAAAATAACCAAATGAACTCCCTAGAACAACATTAAATAAAAAATCATGACCAATTTCAGACTTTAACAACCAGTTTCAAAATATAAAAACATACATTCACAGATTCATATTATATCTGTACATTGCACATATTCTCCATACTGTGAACTTTTGCATATCCCCTGATAATGATTTTTGCAACGCGACATTATCTTAATAAATATGTGCTAATTGGCATGATTCAAAATGTTGGTTTAATTTTGTTGACATATTAGAGTCAAAGGTTTTTACACAGGGAATTTTGGATATCACTTCAAAAATCATGGAAATTATTGGACTGTCAACGGGATGACAGTGTCATTTTCTTCAAATAAGTTACTGTACTGAACCAAAAATGTGGGTACTTTCAATCATTCACTCCTTCTGAGGAGAAATGTAAATGTAAGAAATGTAAAACTAGACGTCCAAAGGTCAACATTCAAATAACACAGAAAAGATTAATGTAACTATTTGAATAATAATGTAACTCTAGAAAAGAAAAGGTAAACAAAGAGAACACATTTTAATACATGAACTTTAACATTGAGCATTTTACACATGTCTATCTTACACACCTGGTTTATTCATCAACCATTTATTTTAATGTTTGTTATTAAAGGTGTTTTGACAAAATTACAACAATTATACCTCTCATCTGGTGAGACGGGAGCCTGAAAGACGTTCAAATTAGGCACAAAAACCCCCACAATTGTAAATAACATGTTTTGGTTTCATCAAACGTGATAAGTCACCGTCACATTTATATTTATACCACTTCCAGAGCCTTAAGGCACATTGGGATTGGACCTAAACCATAAAGACAAGGAGCATTGACGGTCATGTGACCACATCGATCCAATCTATGGGCTGTTGGTATTTCAGATATCTCTGCCCAGGAGGGTTTGACAGATATTGAACACCGTGTCCCTGTGTAAAAAGCTCACTAACTTCTATCGCTTCATCCTTTTGTTCATCCAGCGTTGATCCTGTACAGTTGAAGAACAGCTGACATGGCATTAAATGGTAAAACTGCAGTGCTAACTAGAGCAGACTCTTGCAAAACGGTGCCAAGGTAAGAGTTTAGACACAGTTACACATTTTATGGGCACCTGTGTGTTATTGTTCACATTACAACAAGCAAAGAGCCATCAGTTTTGCAATTCTGTGTATATATTTTGTGCAATAACATGTAACAATGTGCAGTTTTTTGAGAGTTGCATTTAATGGTGAACGTTTTACTACAAAGTAATACATAAAAGATAAAATCAAGAGCTCTTATTTTGTGTTTTGCATTACTTACAGTGTATGTTTGGCAGTTAATCATGACTTAAACATGGGTAAAAGTATTCATCGACATCAGTTTTTGTGACATATACATATATATTTTCTGTGCCCATTGAATGGCAGTATATCTCTAGAAACCATCCCAAAAAATGCATTCATGAATTGCACATGTTTATATATCTGGTGGTCCTCCACCTGTGCAGGTAGCCCTCCTGGATGTGAATGAATCTGCAGGGAAGAGTTTGAAGGAAGCTCTCAACAAACAGTACGGACAACAGAGAACTCTGTTCCTCAACTGTAAGGTTGAATCAGAGGAGCAAATCAAAGGTGACACGCACTTATTTTCATTATCACCACTGAAAATGTTTTACGACCGGCCTGCTAGAGTTCAACTTGGCCACAAAATTAAAAGTCAATCCCTGTTTTCAAGCTGCCTTTCAGAAAACTGTGGAGACATTCGGCGGGATAGACGTCCTGTGCAACAACGCCGGCATCTTGAACGAGGCGGAATGGGAGAAAACCGTCTCCATGAACCTGGTAAGAAATTATAGTCTGACCTCAGCCAGATCACACTACTTATTACCCGCAATATTAAAAAACTCTTCACATATTAACATCTGCTCACCTGGCAGAGCTCCTCCGTCCTCCGTGTGCACCCATGTAGGTGGGCGTTGTCAAGGTAACCTACCTGGCCCTGGAGCACATGAACAAGTTGACTGGAGGTCGCAGAGGGGTCATTGTCAACACTGCATCCATGGCAGGTAAGACCCACAATGCATTGTGACTCTTTGTATCTCCTCAAAGCCATCCTCTTGTTTATGATTATTTAAAGATTCAAACAAATACAAATAAATCAATGAATTAAAGAGAAAAGTTATTCATTTAAAGCCAACGCTCTGTTCCACCGCTGCTATGACGTGCATAGGCTGATAATATAGTTATTACTTTACAAAAGGATTTAAAAAGAGATTTTGCCATCAAGATCCTGAGGTCAGAGTTATTATTTATACATAAGATAGATATTATAGATGTTATACATAAGATATGACTACGTAATATCAAATAAATATATAAAAAAAAGAAAACAATCAATCAAAGATACAAATAAACAGCAACGTTTTTAAATTTAAAGCTGGTAACCTTCTGTTCCACATCTGGTATGACTTCTTCTAGACTTCTAATATATTTTTTTGATTTTATAAAAATAATTGAAACGATCCTGAGGTTGGAATTGTTAAAAAAAAGAAACCAGTTTTTTTATTTTACAAATGTTGTGAAATATTTCATCTCACTGTCATAGAACACAGAGGGGAAATTTAACAAATTTGTCATGTAGCGTGGTTACTATATTTAAAAGGTAAATTCTGCCATGAAAACAAACAAAAATGATGTTCTCATATGACTCATGTAATCCGCATCCTGAAGGTCTCGGCCCTCTACTCAGTAGGAGTGATGGCTTCACTCGAGCCATGGCGGTAAGGACGGTTTACTATACGATAAGGTTTATTGATAAAGAAAGTTACAGCTTGACCTTATCATCCTTTTATTGATCACATTATACATTTTTCCTCTAGGAAGTTGAAACCTAGTTGTGTGTGTGTGTGTGTGTGTGTGTGTGTGTGTGTGTGTGTGTGTGTGTGTGTGTGTGTGTGTGTGTCGTTTCCCAGGCTGCCTCCACCGCCGCGGGCTACGATATACGGTTCAACGCCCTTTGTCCAGCTCTCGTCCAAACTGACCTCTTCTCCAACATTTATGACAGAATGGGACAATTTTCCCAGCTGGCTGCTGAGACACGAGTGTTTGTGGACAAAGGGGTGTTGAAGTGAGGGTTGTTCACGTAATCGAACCCAATTCTTTATCTTTCGATAAATTACAATTATGAGTACTTATAGCCAACATCATCATAGTATAGTTTTGTTGATGTATTTTAGAATATGTTTCAGACAATCTTTCAAACATTCACTCCTTAAAAACCCTTTTATGGAATGATATGTTCAAACCATAATAAAAATGTAACTGTTATTATCTGTATTCAATTGAAAGTACAATAATAAGAAAATAAAGTTTCTCCCAGTTGGGAAATGCTGTAACAAGTATGTAAAATATTAAAATTAACTAACCATTTAAAGTGCCATCATCTACTTGTATTATATTGAACAGGTAAACAAGCCATTTAGAAGAGATGTATAACAACTTTGTGTAATAGCATGTGTTAATAAAAACATGAACACGTGTTGAATACTTTATATGAGAACAAATGAATCCATGAGTGAACTGGCCTTATTCTTTTCATTTTCTCTCATCTATTAAATAAACAGAGTGAACTCTAGCCTTACATATTACATTTAAAGTTATAAGCAGAATATCATTATCAGAATATTACCAATATTCAGGCTCTTGTATTCCGGTACAAATAAAATAGCATAAGATTAATATCTGCAGTTCACATTTAAACCACATGAGGGAGCCTGAATATAGGTAATATTCTGATAATTATAGTCTGATATAACATAGAATCTAATATGAAATTAGTTTATTCTGTTTATCTAATTGATGAAAGAGAATTGAAAGAATGATGTACTGTGTTCACTCCACCTTAATGGATTAATTTGTTCTCATATAAAGTGTTCAACATGTGAGGGGATGTGCATGAATTCCCAGTATGGAGAATATGAACAATTTACAGAGATAATATGAATCTGTGAATATATGTTTTTATATGTTGAAACTCTTGAATTGAAAATGATTTTTGATTAAATGTTGTTCTTCTGGGAAGTTAAATTGGTTATTTTGTAGAATTTTTGGTCATGACTATAAATTTATTGCTGATACAAGTTTCAATACAAAAAAACCTCACTGTTGTTAAAGAAGACACTTGTTTATATTTAACTTTTTTGGTACTTTTTATTGTATTTTATACAAATGTGAAGTTCACTGAATCATCACAACTTTAGACCAAGTTGAATAATTCCAGAAAAATACAGAAAAAGATGAGTGAGAATTTATTTCTAATTTAATTTTTTTATTGAATCAGTTGTTGGATGTTGAACTGTGTGTGGGGGAACCGGAGAACCCGGAGAAAACCCACTCACGCCACCCCAGTAGTCGAACACACAAACTGAGAGATGCTCAGGTCCGGGAATCGAACCCTGCCTCCTAGCTGTGTGCGACCACTGAGGTGGCGATGAGAGCTCGAGAGGTGAGACCACATCCAGGTGAGACCTAGGTGTGGTCAAGATGAAAACCACATAAAAGAGTTTTTGTCTGTTTGGAATTGTGCCGCCGTTGTCTAGCAACGGTTGCCGAGCTGCGGGAGTTGTTTTTGTTTGGCTTCAGCTGTGATCCAGTGGTTTTGATGTGTGATGTCATGGCTTTGATTCTTTGAAGTAGGACATTTGTTGAAGCCTATATCCAGCCAACATTTCTACTGCTCGTCAGTTTTAACCCAACAGGCGACGAGGACAGTCAGCTCTCAGAGCACAGAGCACAGAAGGTAATCGGCCATAATAAAACGGCAACAAGCACCATGAATAAATCAGAGGAATCACAGAAGATGCAGGAGATGGAGTTCAGTTTTGAAATCCACCCGCTGATCGACTCCTTTTTCATGAAGCTTTCAGCAAAACAGTGGGGACGGTTAAAATCTGGCAGACCAGATGAAATCACCAAAGTTTTGATGGCAGAGCTGGTTTTGGAGATGATAACAACGTTGTCCAAAGCCCACGCGACAGAATTAAAGAGCAAAAACATAACGGTGTCTGAAGAAGACGTCAAGGCCAGACTGGGGGAGACGGTCAAATTCTGTTTTAACATTGTTCTGGACATCACAGGCCAAGTCCAGTGCAAAAGCATGGACCGCTTGCTAGACATGATCAACGCAGAGGTCGCGGCCAGTGTCAATTCACAGCACATCACTCCCCCGGAAGACTCGACACAATGGTTCATCACGCCCTGAAAATGGCAAGGAGATTCACGGGCAAGATGAAGAGGATTTTCAGACCTCAAACACAACGGCAGAGAAAAAGCCAAGACCTGGTGATGACCGACCTGGAGTCGCCAGTTGATGAGTCTCCAATACCAGAAAACTCAGAGAAGGTCCCATCAGACAGCGTGACAGAGACGGAGAGAGTTCAATCACCCCAGGATATAATTCAGAGGGAGATGAGTAGCATCACTGACTCTCTCTTGGAGGAAATGTCAGACTCTGAGTACGAGAGGTTGCAGTCTGAAAGCTCCCTGGAAATAATAGTTGATGAGGACATCCTTCAAGAGCTGCAGGAATCTGAGGAAGTGGAGGGCAAACAGGAGAGCGAGCCGGCCGAGACAGACAAAGGAAGCAAACTCAAGAGCTTTTTTGGAAAGCACTTTGTCAAAACCTGGCTGAATCGCATGCTGGTTCAACTAAAGACCAAATTTCAGCATCACTCCGAAGCTAAAAGCGCCCCCTTGACGCTGTCAGACATAAATGACATCATCCCCACCATGGCAGCGGACGATGGAACCCCACAGGCCGGAAACCAGGAATGTGTGCTGCCCATGTTAAAGAGGATTCCAAAAGGAAAAGCCCTGATCATCACACGGGTGCTGAGTAACTTCATCTTCAGACGTGTGACGGAGAGGAAGCCACCCAAGGGAGCGTCTAGAGGGAGTGAGTCAGACGGGACCCTCAGCGTTCCTCAGTCTCAAGCTGACATGTACGCTGAGATTTGGGACAAAGTGTGGAACTTCCTGGGTCTGTTGGAGTGGTGGCAAAACACTCAGGTGGACCGTCTCGCTAAAAAGATGAGACGCGCCTTAAAGGCCAACGAGTCACCAGCACTGACACCACCACGGACACAAGCACGGACACCATCACCGACACTGTCACCGGCACGGACACCATCACCGATACCGACCCCGGCACGGACACCATCACCGATACCGACCCCGGCACGGACACCATCACCTGACGTCGTCCACCAGAAGAGCGCTGCTCCGCCGAATCGTGCTTCTCCGGCGCCGGATAACACAGTGCAGGACGCAAAGCGGAAGATCAAAGCACAGAAAGTAATCGGCCATAATGAAACGGCAACAAGCACCATGAATGAATCCAAAGAAGCACAGAAGGAGCAGGTGATGGAGGTCTCTTTTGAAATTCACCCACTGATCGACTCCTTTTTTAAGAGGCTTTCAGCAGAACAGTGGGGACTGTTAAAATCCGGCACCCCAGATGACACCACCAACGTTTTGATGGCAGAACTGGTTTTGGAGGTGATAACAACGTTCTCCAAAGCCTACGAGACAGAATTAGGGAGCAAAGACATGTCGGTGTCTGAAGAAAACGTCAAGGCCAGACTGGGCGACAAAGTCACACTCTGTTTTCAGGTTGTTCTGGACATCCCAGGCCAAGTCCAGTGCAAAAGCATGGACCGCTTGCAAGACCTGATCAACGCAGAGGTCGCAGCAAGTGTCAATTCACAGCACATCACTCCCCCTGGAAGACTCAACACAATGGTTCATCACGCCCTGAAAATGACAAAGAAATTTACGGGCAAGATGAAAAGGATTTTCACACCTCGACCACAACGGCAGAGAAAAAGCCAAGACCTGGTGATGACCGACCTGGAGTCGCCAGTTGATGAGTCTCCAAAACCAGAAAACTCAGACAGTGATGAGCACTATCAAACACTGGTTTCACCTGTGAGAACAGAAAACCCAGAGAAGGTCCCATCAGACAGCGTGACAGAGACGGAGAGAGTTCAATCACCCCAAGAAATAATTCAGAGGGAGATGAGTAGCATCACTGACTCTCTCTTGGAGGAAATGTCAGACTCTGAGTACGAGAGGTTGCAGTCTGAAAGCTCCCTGGAAATAACAGTTGATGAGGACATCCTTCAAGAGCTGCAGGAATCTGAGGAAGTGGAGGGCAAACAGGAGAGCGAGCCGGCCGAGACAGACAAAGGAAGCAAACTCAAGAGCTTTTTGGAAAGCACTTTGTCAAAACCTGGCTGAATCGCATGCTGGTTCAACTAAAGACCAAATTTCAGCATCACTCCAACGCTAAAAGCGCCCCTTGACGCTGTCAGACATAAATGACATCATCCCCACCATGACAGCGGACGATGGAACCCCACAGGCCGGAAACCAGGAATGTGTGCTGCCCATGTTAAAGAGGATTCCAAAAGGAAAAGCCCTGATCATCACACGGGTGCTGAGTAACTTCATCTTCAGACGTGTGACGGAGAGGAAGCAGCCCAAGGGAGCGTCTAGAGGGAGTGAGTCAGACGGGACCCTCAGTGTTCCTCAGTCTCAAGCTGACATGTACGCTGAGATTTGGGACAAAGTGTGGAACTTCCTGGGTCTGTTGGAGTGGTGGCAAAACACTCAGGTGGACCGTCTCGCTAAAAGGATGAGACGCGCCTTAAAGGCCAACGAGTCACCAGCACTTACACCGGCTCGGACACCATCACCGACACCGACACCGACACCATCACCGATACCGGCTCGGACACCATCACCGACACCAGCACGGACACCGGCATGGACACGTACACCAGCACCGACACCATCACTGACACCGGCTCGGACACCATCACCGACACCGGCACGGACACGTACACCAGCACCGACACCATCACCGACACCGGCTCGGACACCATCACCGACACCAGCACCGACACCGGCACGGACATGTACACCAGCACGGACACCATCACCGACACCGGCTCGGACACCATCACCGACACCGGTATGGACACGTACACCAGCACGTACACCGCCCGGACACCATCACCGACACCAGCACGGACACGTACACCAGCACGGACACCATCACGTATACCGGCTCGGACACCAGCACCGACACCATCACGGACACCGGCAAGGACACCATCAGGGGCAAGGACACCATCACGGACAACGACACCGGCACGGACACCATCACCTGAGGTCGTCCACCAGAAGAGTGCTTCTCCGCCGAATCGTGCTTCTCCGTTGCAGGATAACACATTGCAGGACGCAAAGCAGAAGATGTCCCTGGAGATCTTCATGGAGAAGCTGGTTTCACGGGCGTTCAAGAAATCCAAGGTGAGCTCGACCACCGCCGATTCCCAGGCCATCATACTGCCCCTGCTTGAGAGGACGTGGGCCGAGCTCGAGGGCGTCCGCTTTGACGTCACGCAGAAAACTTTCAGGAACCTCGATAAGACCATCTTCAGGGACCTCTGCAAGAAGTGGGGCGGTGCAGAAATGGTGCTTCTCTCTCTGAAATTAGGGAAGCGGCACTTGAGAGCTGCATCGTCTCCTCCGTCAAAGACCATGTGATGGCGTCAACGAAGAGCAGCAGCATCTCCAAGTTCTTCTCGTCCATCGGCCGAGGCATCGCCAACATGTGCAGGCGGAGAAATGAGGTAAGCGTTGTGTAGGTGAAGGTAACGCTTAGGGTTTACTCCGGGTTCTCCGGTTTCTCCCACATTCATTGACCTTTGAAGACAAAAACAACTCTTTAATGTGGTTTTCATCTTGAGGGAAAAAAAGATTCGTAATGTGTCTTTTTTTCCTTCAAAATGAATTCAACACAGAGTTCCAGTCCTGCCCCACATCCAGGTACTCCAGTTCTCATCGCCACCTCAGTGGTTGACACACAGCTAGAAGGCGAGGGTTCGATTCCCGGACCTGAGCCATCTCTCAGTTTGTGTGTTCGACTACTGGGGTGGCGTGAGTGGGTTTTCTCCGGGTTCCCGGTTCCCCCACACACAGTTCAACATCTAATAACTAATTAAATAAAAAAAATTCAATTAGAAATAAATTCTCACTTTCTGTATTTTTCTGTAATTATTCAACTTGGTCTAAAGTTGTGATGATTCAGTGAACTTCACATTTGTAAAAAGTACAATAAAAATTACCAAAAGAGTAAAATACAAACCAGTGTATTCTTTTACAACAGTGTTTTTTATTCAAGTGTATTTTATTAAAACGCAATAAAGTCATAGTAATGACCACGTTTAATTCCTACAAAATAACCAAATGAACTCCCTAGAACAACATTAAATAAAAAATCATGACCAACTCCATACTGTGAACTTTTGCATATCCCCTGATAATGATTTTTGCAACGCGACATTATCTTAATAAATATGTGCTAATTGGCATGATTCAAAATGTTGGTTTAATTTTGTTGACATATTAGAGTCAAAGGTTTTTACACAGGGAATTTTGGATATCACTTAAAAAATCATGGAAATTATTGGACTGTCAACGGGATGACAGTGTCATTTTCTGCAAATAAGTTACTGTACTGAACCAAAAATGTGGGTACTTTCAAACATTCACTCCTTCTGAGGAGAAATGTAA